>NC_066281.1:6373636-6676666 GCF_905404315.1 Leptidea sinapis | reverse complement strand
TGACGTTTATGACGATATTAAGACGTCACGATCATGGCGACACCCTTTTTAGCGCGACTATTACTGGCAACAACAAGGCACCCCGCTCCACACTGAATGTGGACTTTTGTAACATCAGGGGAATCGACTCCAATTTAATCGCCGTCCACCACCACCTATAGACGGCGCAGACGGCCTTGTCTTTCCTTACGGAGCCGCAGATAACTCGACCTAGCGATACGTCATATTTAACGTACCCCGGGTACAAAATTGAGCATAATTTTTTGCCTCATGCCGGGGTATGTGTGTACGTTAGGGAGGATATCTGCTGTCGCCGTGTCGGCAATTTTGAGGGTAGGGACCTGTCTACTCTCTGGCTCCGCGTAGCTTTTGCGGACCGCGTCCGGATCTATGCGTGTGTCTAAAGGTCCCATAGTGGTAACGCAGAAACGGATCACCTCATGGGCTGCGTTCAAGCGGCATTAGATAAAGTGCTTGCACAGATCCCCTCCGCTGAAATCGTAGTCTTGGGTGATTTCAACGGGCACAATGCCGAATGGCTTGGATCACGTACCACAAACTACGCAGGGCGATCTGTGCATAGTTTCGCATTGGCGTATGGTCTGTCCCAATTGGTTGAGTCGTCAACGCTGCTCCCGGATATGGATAGCCACATGCCGTCCTTATTAGATCTTCTGCTGACTACACATCCCGATCACCAGGTCTCTGTCGACGCCCCTCTCGGAATGTCCGACCATTGCCTGGTCAGGAGTGTAGTGCCTATCCGATGCCGATGATTCGGATGAACCTAGTGCCTGCGCCGTTGCAGTAGCCGATGTGCTACTGCAGGGCATGGATATTTTTATACCAAGCTCTGTAGTACCGATCGGTGCCATATCACAGCCCTGGTTCGAGGCGTTAGTTAAACTTAAAGCAGCACCTGATTGCAAAAAACAGGCGTATCAAACTTGGGTTGCGGCAAGAGGAAATATAACCGTGCCTCCAGATTTTTTAAGCGGCAAATCGCCCGTGCGTAATCGAAGCACGTCGTCAAAATCGTCCGGTTTCCAGTTACCCGACCGGACTACGCAAGTTCTGGTCGTTGTCAAAAGCTGCTCTTGATAACTTCGACCAGACGTCCCTACCGCCATTGCACATGAGGAATGACACCCTGGCCCATACGGCAAAAGAGAAAGCCTATCTTCTATGCGCTCCTTTTGCCTCCAACTCGACTCTTGATGACAACAGAAATACACCGCCGACCATCCCGCGGTGTCAGAGCTGAAGTACAGTTCAGACAGAAAACTGTTAGGCGAGCTCTGTTTTCGTTGGACGTCAGGAAGTCGAGCGGGCCGGATGGCATTTCTCCAATCGTGCTTAGAACGTGTGCCCCTGAGTTGACGCCGGTGCTAACGCGTTTATTCCGGCACTCTTATTCCAAAGGCGTAGTCCCTGACTCATGGAAGTCAGCCCTTCTCCATTCGATCCAAAAAAAGGAGACAGTTCGGATCCGGCAAACTACAGGCCTATAACTATTATCTTGCTGCTCTTCAAAATCATGGAGAGCATATTTAACCGCCAGCTCTTAGGATACCCTAATTCAATTTTATTTTTAGCCATGTAATACTTAAGTGAACAATACAAATTAATTATCAATCAATTAATGCCAAAACCAACCAATTAAAACCATTTGACACCTACAACTATAAAAATAGGAAATCTTAATTACTTCTAAAGTTCATAATTTATATATATTTAATAGTAAGATGACTGTATTGGTGTTGTCTGTTGTCATTAAAGATGAATACATCATTATGATGTACAATTGTATAACTCTGTATTAAAAAGTAACTTGGATTTCTATTATAAAGTATAGTGCACATCGTAAGAGAGTGTGATTCCCTATCTCTGATGTACGGATGGAGTATGGAAGCCGTCGGGTTACTTTCTCCCCTAGATAAACACAATATCAAAGTTTAAAAACTAGACACTTTTAATTAATTTAATTCATTATCCACTTTAAATCCCAAGAGAGCAAACATTTTATGAAACAATTTTAAAAAGGTGATTGTAAATATCATTCATAGACTTAAAATATATATTAGAGAATAGACGACCTGACAGATACGACGAGCCACGACGATCAATACCGTGTGATCAGTTTTAATCTATCAATGTGTGCGTTAGCTATTCAAAATACTAAGGAGCTAATACTAAAAGCTGACTGTTTACGATTTATCAATCAAAGATGTTTACAGTAACAACATATTTATTTGTTTATTCAGGAACAAAACAGTATTTTACAATAGTGAGTTACAAATATACATAAAATAGAAGACAAAACAGTTCCATAAATTAAATACTAATTATCTTTACAGTGGACAATAAAGCAAAACAAAAAACAACATAGATATTTTGAACCAAAAGTAAAAACTACAAAATTACAATGTACAAAACGAAAATTTAAACAGTTATAAAGAGTTAAGTTAAAAACAGGACACAACAACAATGATTTTATTATTTAGAATTATTAATTTTTTAAATTGAGTATAATATCACCTACTATTTTCTTATATTTTTGTATATTTAATGAAGATATATCAATTTCAGTAAGATGTTTATTGTACAAACTACAAGAGCGCCTCACAAATGTATTTCCTGCATAATTGCTTTTATAAGGTGATACATAAAATGTAATCTTAGAACGAGAGGAGATTCGCGGTGTTATAAATTTAATTAGATTTAACAAGGATGCTGAGTCAAGCTTACTGTTAATAATTTTAAATAGAAAAATTCGATCGACATAATTTCTTCTGTTAATTAGTGGGGATATTCTGTGCCTTTGTAACGCAGTGGCATAATCGATAAAAATATGCCCAGTCGGGTATTCCAATGATCTTAAGAACTTATTTTGTATACCTTCAATACGAGCGATATAAACCTCGTACTGAGGGTTCCAAATAACGCAAGCAAACTCGAGGATACTGCGGATGAAAGCGTAGTAAAGAATTTTGAGTGTATTTGGTTGCCTAAATGGTTAATATATTCTCATAAATATATTCTCATTATTTTCTATCTTGCTGTTCCGTTAGAGATCGTTCTTCTCTCTCGCACGCTTGGTTTGTCTATACGCTAGTATATTGTAAGAGTACGGTGTCGGTACTCGGTAGCCCCAACAAAACGAATACGCACCGCGTGGTCGAATTCACGAACAATGTTAGTACTTCGCGTCGTGTTGGACGTCACAGTTTGTTCACTACTTACTTACTGTCAGAGAAACCCATTTTACTTTAACATGTTTTTCTGTACTGAAAGTGATGCGGTAAAAGTATTAAGTAATTATAATCAGTATTCTATTAAAAAATATCGAAATCATGCTTGCGATAAACGCCCTCTAGTATTGAAGCAACATACTAATAGAGCGATTGCGCTAAAAATAAATAGTATGGTTTGGTAAGACTGGTGAGCCGCAATGTTTGCAACGCATCTAGTTACACTATATTTTAACAGATGGCGCTATAATATTTGTTTTGGCAATTATTTTCCAAATTATTTCGCCTGGTCATATTATATTAATAGGACTTTCAATGATTACTTGAATAATTTTAACACACTTATCACTATAATATAACCCTAAAATAATTTGAGAGTGGACGAAGCGAAACAAGTATGTAAGGATCGTACCAAGCGGAAAGAAGTGGTCTCTGCCTACCCCTACGGGAAAGAGGCGGGGGATAAATGTATGTATGTATGTATGTATGTAAACTAAATTGGTATATCTACTTAGGTACTGTACAAGACATAAATTATATCCATCCCTACTCTGTGGTACAAGTTTGAAGTACCATATAAAATATTTTTTTACTAGATCTAGACGCTTTAAAGCAGCAAATATGCCTACAAAATCCTTCACCGCATCTATCCTTCTGTCTGTTCGCAATAAACTCAAAAACTACTGCACCAACTTGTTAAACTTTTGTACACATTAACGATATTTCTTAGAGGTGTCGAAAAAAAACCATCTCGGAGCTTTTAATAAAAAAATATATGTGTGTGTGTGTGTACACACGGTAGAAGTAAAACTTCTGAAAAGTTGATTGATTGAAAATACTCATTGAAAAGTATTGAAAAAATAAACAGTCGCGTCATGTAAACTGTATACATATTTATAAAGATATAAAAAAGAATTAGGATTATTGGAAATAATTCAAATTTCATCATTTTCCATACTTTTTTCAATGAGTAAGTTGGGATTTAATTATTCATTAAGTACAACCACATTACACATATCTAAGTATTATCCTTACAAATTAGTTTTATACTATACAGAGTAACGTATCTGATATGTGCAATCATAGTGTGCAACAACTATGGTGTACATAGCTTTGTCAAAACACTTAAAAAATACTAATACTAAATGACATTATATTTTATAAAACTATTAACAATAATATAAACTAAATTCTAAAATGCTCCCAAATCTTTCGTTTAAAACTATATAAAGAGTCATGAAACACGTCCAACTCAATGCGACCATTTACTATAATATTGTACTGGGACAGTAAGCCTAGATTCGATCTAAGTACATGGTGGGGTATAGAACATTTTAGATAACTTAGCTCTCGGATACTTGTAAGCGACCTAATTACTATACGACTGAGCAGGTACAAATTCACAATTTACATAACGATTCATTGTGCTATGGAGAAAGCATGGGTCATCAATCTCCTGTCCTTCAGTTTGACCATGTTAAGCTCAGCCAGTAGTTCCTCATAGGGTTGTCGATGCGAGAAACCATGAGAACTGAACGCAAAATGACGCATAAATGATCTTTGTATACTCTCAACTCGTTGTGATTGGTTTGCATAAAAAGGACACCATGCAACACTTGCATATTCGAGATGGCTACGAACTAGAGAGCTATAGAGTATAATTTTAGTTTTAGGGAATTTGAAACCTTTGGTGTTTCTTTTAAGAAAATGATACAATGGTTTAATGGTTTATGGGATATGTTGTTATTTGGACAGTTTTTCAATGAAAACTGTCATTTTGTTGCATTGTATTTAAAGCACGGTCGAAATACATGTTTCAATATAACAGTACGATTAGTGTTTAGACAATTTTGTAACATATTTTGCATGTCAATTGACGAAACATATTGGATTATCCATTATATTGTTAACACCTTAAGTACAATGTTTCCTGCAAATAAAATTTCATTTCATTTCATTTCATTTCATTTCATTACAACTGAACCAAAACTCTACCTAATAGAAGCGTAGGCAGAGTTTTGTTTCAGACAATTTTTAAGCGTGATTGTGAGTCCAGTTTTTTATTGTACGTAAATGAGGAAATGCGTCAAATATTATATTATAGTTCTATACTTGCGGTTCTGGTTGGAGCGGTTATTAACTTAGGTCAGAACATTAAAATTGAATTGCAAAATATAAAGTATACTGTAAGTATATACTGAAAGTATCAACTATTAGGCGACATTCAATATGTCTTTCAATCCTCAGGACTTGGATGACGTAACAACAAAATTTATATAATATGGTCAGAGAGAAGCTCATTTAGTCTTAATCTAGCTAAATCAAGATATAAAATAGTTTACGGTACACAGAATGGCTTAAACGGAATTGAGCGATACAATATTAAAATTAATAGGTAATATTGAGGTCTAATAATGATTGAAAATATACGATTCGAAAATTATATAAACCAAAACGAGTGCAAGTTGTTTTTATCGTCTTACGATGTTAAATGAATTAAGACAATACTTATATCTATAAAGACGTATACGTCAGTGCGAGAATACCCTAGTTGCTATCGTCTTAACGTGAGTTATCAGACTATATTGTTTCAAAGTTTTTATAAAACACATGTCTGAAATTGTTTGTTATGTGACAGTGACCTGTAAGAGTGTGTAATCATAAATTTTGTGAAGAAGAATAAGTACTATAATGTATATGTATGTACTGAACATGTAAAGAATGGCGGATAAATTATTACATCATATTTTTATGTTCTCATGTAAGTGTCAATATTATGTTTTTAATGAGAAATAAATATCTTTAAACCTAAGTCTTGTCAGTTGCACAAGCCAGTCACACTATATTCATATCAACATAATAGCCTAAACACATGATCGGATTTGGTACGGCCGGACCATCGGACGCGGTCTGGTAGCGGACCATATTTGATGGTTTGTCGCATTGTACATCGCACTAAATTATTACTATTACTGTCCTTACCGTATCGAGTACGAAGTCGAACCAATTATGGGTGCGAGGCGCCTACCGGTACGTCCGATAATCCGGCCGTACCAAATCTGACCATAATATGTTTAAGCTTTAAACATGTATTGCTCAGAAGTGCCCACGCATTGGCGGTCGGTCGCAGGTGTGAGGTGTGCTCTCACAGCGACTATCTCTCCATGCTGGTTAGATATTATTTAGCCAAAGTAAACACGCTCATTGTATTACACATAATTAATTAATTAAATTTCAATTCAAAAAAATATCTTTTTAAAAAATATCTTTCGTGGCGTCCTCCGTACAAGTCTATCTGTAGAGTAAAACGAAAACCTCTTATTTTTTACCTACCAGACAATGTGTTGTGAATAACATGTTTTAAATTACTTACCCGTAAACTTGAATGGCCTTTCAAATAAACTTTATATAATGTTACATAATATGTATATACTAAAGACAACGAGATGAGATAAAGAATGTAAACAAACGGATCGCTACTGTGTTACATTATTCTGAGTTATATTTTCATAAATACGGTTGATTTGGACTCTTCCAACGAATCATATCTGTCTAATACAGATGACAGCGATTAGAAAAGGGCATCCATTCTAATTGTGTAATTCCATTCCAAAATGTTTTGAAGCCCTGAAACTTTGCATAGATTCTTTATCCACATTACAAATAGACATATTGCTTATGATTGGTTTATTCAGACGTATAACATTTCTCGCGTTTATTTGCCAGGCTGCTTTGACATTCGGAAAACTTTAGAATTATTATTGTATTGACAGTGTTGTCAGTGATACAGTGAACATTTTGCATATTTTTGGTTTATTCTCGTTTTTAACTTTATACCAAGTATATTTGTAAGGCCGTAAGTCTGGTATCTTTGGATACAAGATGTTATCAATTCTACAGCAACGAATAATAATACTAATGTAATTCAGTTATAATAACAATCGTTCTAACAAAAAACTACCAAATTGAAGGTAAATTATAAAATATATTATAATATATTCAGTTTTTTCTTTACGTTTGTATTGAGTCACACGATTGAATCGAATGACGGGACGTATGTAAATATATATACATAAGAAGAGTTTAATGAAATGTTTACTAAAAAAGGTAAGTGATCACCTGTGACCCATCAGCGACCAGATATGAACTCGTCGGACTATGTAAAAGACCATGAATGCTGCCCATTGAGATGAGGCGCATTCCAGACGGTAATTATAATAATTTTATAATAAAATAATAACTTATTTTGACGTAAATACGTCTTTTGTTTTGCTTTTGTAGTGGGAGGTAATAAAGAAAAGAATTTATGACAATCATAAACTATATATAATATCATAATAACAAAAATATAATTAGTAAGTTGAATTATGTAATATAAAATGTAATTTTTGTGTACGATAGCGCAATAAATGAATATTGTATTTAACCACATAAATAAGCAATTCTTGCGAAATTCAACGATAATTTTCAAGTTTTCATTTCTGTCGGCACTCCCGGAGCGCAGACCGTTATTGCTTTAGCTATAATATTAATCTATCATGCACATTCAATGTTTTAAACATACTTTGCGATAGATTATTATTAAAAATCAAAGGTATTGCGTTGATTGAGGAGTGTGAATTATTAAGCCTGGTAAAAGAGGTACCATCCCCGTTTTGAGCTATATTCGCTGCACCAAACAACTTCCACTTAGTGCTGCATCTTTATCCTTGACGATCTTATGACGTTCGTTTCTGAGACATTTAAACGTCTAGAAAAACTGTGACTGTTGTAAACACGTTGCAAAACATAGCAGAGAGCTGTTAACCTCTATTTTCAGCAATGTGTACACACTAAAACAAATTAACTAATGTATCGCGAGTGTAATAGTCTAAACACATGATCGGATTTGGTCCGACCGAACCATCGGACACTGAGTACGACGGACCAATTGGTGTGAGGTGCCCACGCCCTCCGGACCGTCCGATGGTCCGGCCGTACCAAATCCGACCATGTGTGTAGGCTATAAGACGTGGTTGTCATGTATGCAATAAACCTGGCCTGCTGTCAGGTGATTTTTAGCCGCAACAGCATCTATCTACACGTGTTAATTATGTAAGGCTTGTTTATATTTCAATTGTCAGCTTCGGTTGAGACTTTTCGACTTGGTATTATAATATTTGTTCGATATAGTTGAATGGACTGAAGGCTTCGGTGGCCCTGGATGCTGGTCAGGTTAGCCGGTAGGGTGAAGGAACCATAGAGGTGCCTTTGTCTGTGGTGAACCAAACATTATTGGTTTTGATCTTGAAGGTAGTGTGACATTACTGAGCTAATCTGACACAATTATAATATATTTATTTCATGCTAACTTCTGGCCGTGACTTCGTCCGCGTGGAACAGTGACCTTAGGTTAACGGTTAAAGGGTTAAAGTACCCGCGACTACTAAGTGTTTTTAACTAAAGAATTTTTCAAATCGGACCAGAAGTTCCTGAGACTAGCGCGTTCAAACAAACAAACTCTTCAGCTTTATAATATTTTTTAAATGCGTCATCATTATGTCTGCTTAGTCAAATGTCAAATAAGATTTTATTTTTAGTTGTAACCTAAAGCTGGTTTTCATTCTTATATTATAATCAACTTAATTTACTTATAATTGTGTTGTAGTTAATAACGGTAGACTTTATTCGGTTCCTAAAAATTAATTATGCAAAGTATTAACTTAATTTTTATTTTAACTAAGATTAAGAAAACGTGACCTTGTTACAATTTTTTGTTTATTACTTATAGCCTAAACACATGGTCGCATTTGGTACTGCGGCTAGGTTAGGCTTGGTCTCATAATAAATTCGTGCGATGTACATACAATACGAAAAACCATTGAATAAGGTCCGCTACTAGACCGCGTCCGATGGTTCGGCCGGACCAAAACCTATCAACGAGGTTTTGAAGTCGGTTTCTTAAACGTAGTTTTTACTTTTATTTTTTAGTGTCAGTAATCAGGTAAACTATAAGATTTCGTTGCTCTCTATTGTCATATATTAAGTAGTAATTTTTTTAAGTAGCTATTATGCAAATGCTATGGGTAGGCCTACGAAAGGTTCCCTATTTCACGTTCTTGTGAAAAAAATACTGAAATATCGTGAAGAACGTTTGTTAGCTATGAATGACAGGTAGACTTAGACCCACTTTTCGGTAAACGGGTTAATAATTATAATAATATATAATCAAACTAAATGAAAACTCGTAAAAAAGCAGTACACAAACTGTAATAATATCATCCACGTAAACAAAAATCTTCATAAAAAATGTTCATAAAATCAAAACTACTGGGACAATCTATGTGAAATTTATATGGGACCAAATGGCATCTATTTCGCATCGAACTAAAGAAGAATTACGTAAATCGGATCATAAATCTGTGTGTGGGTGTACATACATAAAAAAAAATGGCGTGCGTACAAAGTACACATGTCAGAAGTGAAACTTCTTTGGACAACTAATTTTTAAATCTCGTTTATATCAATTATCCTAATCTGTTCTCTAAACCAAATGTTTTTTGTCAATATTAGAAATTACTCGATGTTCTACTTACTCGCGGCCACGTGCTAAATTCAAATATTTTTATTCAAAAAAGGATTTAAAATCACTTATTGAACGTTAAAAACTACCACCCATTCGAAAGAGACTGCCTCAGACCTGAGAAAAATGGGCGCAAGAAACTCAGCGGGCTTTTTTTTATAAACCTGCAAGATACAACGCTAGTAGGGAAGATGTTCTTCTTTCTCGCGGCCGTGCGCTATACCTGCATGATACCACGCTAGAAGCGAAGTTGTTCTACTTATTAGCGGTGCCATGTGCTTCATGCTACGTTTGCCCATTCTCACTCTATCTCAATCGGTCTCAATCTCCCTCTCCCGATTCTTGGATAAAAACGTCCCGCATTTTCGTGACACTTTATTGGCACATATAGACACTGGATTTAAAAAATTATCCCAAATTCATTCTCTGCACCCTCGAGAACCTCGGATAGGATATCCATATTGTTGAAATCGTAATTTTGCGCGGCGGCCATCTTGGATATCAAAAACGATCTCAAATACGTTCTCTGCACCCTGGAGAAGCTCGGATTCGATATCCAGGGAAGATGTTTTACTTACTAGCGGCCGCGCGCTAAACCTGCCCGATACAAGGCTAGTAAGGAAGATGTTCTACTTACTTGCGGCCGCACACTAAACCTGCACGATACAAGGGTAGTAGGGAAGATGTTCTACTTACTAGCGGCCGCGCGCTAAACCTGCACGATACAAGGCTAGTAGGGAAGATGTTCTACTTACTAGCGGCCGCGCAACCGAGAGTAAGAAATGCTCTTCCTCAATCGGTGTCAATCGTGACGCTCTATTCCGTTTCATTCGTAAAATTTTTACCCTCATGCGCCCAAAGAAGTTTCACTTCAAAAATACCGATCGGATTGAGAACCTCCTCCTTTTTGAAGTCGATTAGTTAAAATTATTTTAACCTGTGGAAGGATTCTTCCATAGAAGCTGGTTTGTAATAACTATTTTATTCTTATTCCTTGTGTTGATAATATAATGTATATCTTTATTTTGAATGTATTCATTTCTTCTATTAAAAACTATCCATATATTATTCTACAAATGAATTGGCATGCTTTTGTATGAATACCTATTTGTTTGAAGTGATTTCCTTGGAATTCTCTAGAATTCAGATTATAGATGGCCATTATCACCCCTTTTTGTAAAATAAATTTATGTCGATATTAGCTGCTTTCCCCATAGCAAAATGTCATATAACATAATGCTATGGAAATAACTAAAATAAATCAATCTCTCTGTATAAGTATCAGTAAGATTTTTAATGCTTCTAATAGCAAAAGCAGTAGAACTGAGTTTATTATTTCAAATACAATTTACGTATAGTGGTGCAGCAAAATATCTGGATAAGTTAAAAAATAAAAAATGTAAACATAATATTGAACAATAAACTCAAGAGTTATTATAAGATACATAATACCAACAATCTACAAATACTGTATATGTTTTAACACCAATACGCACGTTTAAAGTAAGTACTAATTTTAAGAAATGCTTGTTAATCTAACTTCAAACTTAATAACATCAGTAGTTTTTTGATAACCGGACCGTAGCCAGGTACTTCAAGTAGTGGCCGCTCACAAGCATAACGAATGGAAAAGACATTGCTTCCCTCGACCACGTTTTAAGGAACGACCCTTCCCACGTCACCACCACATGCATACAATATCATAATGATCATCAACCGGAAGACATCCACTGCTGGACAAAGACCTTCCCCGAAGATCTTCAAGACGATCGGCTGCCAGTGCTGCCCTCATGCAAAGTATTCCGGCGCTCTTGACCAGATCATCGGTCCATCTTGTGTCCATCCTACCAACACTGCGTACGTAGGTACTAGGTACGTGGTCGCCATTCGGGGACCTTACTGTCCCACCGGCCATATGTCCGTTGAACTAGGTGCCCTGTCCAAAGCCACTTCAGTTTCGCAATCATTCTAATCTCTTCAGGGAATCTCCGAGCATAGACCTCCCCGTTGCCTTCTGAGCGACCATGAGCTCTCTCATCAGGCCCATAGTTAGCAACCACGTCTGCATACCGTGAGACACAGCATACAATAAAACTCCTTGGAATTCGATAGAATACCGGGTTATACACATTGCCGACAGCGTATACTTGAATAACTTGCTAACTTGCCATTTGCGAGCATTGTAAACGATTCCTTACCGGCATATAAATCGTTGTCAATGGTCCGTGAAGCGTAGTCTTCTCTGTTCACTGTTCAGTCGTCACTCGTCAGTGTTACTCCAAGTGTGCGGAGTGTTTGTCAACGTTCTCTCAGTCGTGCACTTTCTACTGTATCTATAACACTCATTCAATTGTTTTCATCACATATCACCATGGGTAGAGGTTAGTTAAAATTATTTATAATTACTTTATATTCTAATTAATATTTTAAAGTATCGAGGAAAGTGGAATCATAAACCGAAACGCATACATTGCGAAAATTGTATTTTAGGTTACTGTGTTTGTGTTCCACGAGTTAGTTACTACTATAATTGTTGTTTTTATGATTGATTTAGCTTTGTTTAATTTCTAATGATCTTATATTTTTCAAATATTTCAGTTTTTAGTCCGTATGTTTCATGTCTTCTTTTAGTGTCAGTTCTCCTTCCTACCAAATATGATCTTATGGTCGATTTAATTGATTTTTATTTTGTCAATTTATTTATTTGTTTTCTTTTATTACAAGGATTACAGTGTGTTGTTCTATTTTCGGATTTTTGACATTAATTGTGATGTTGTAGTTATTTATATTTCGCAATATTTCCAAACATTTCTTTTTAATTGGTTTACTATTTTCAATACCATTGTAATAATTAGATAATTTCAAAATTAGTTGAATCTAATTCTCGACATCAATATTGTCAATAAAAGAAACATTAAAATTGTCATGCGGCCATTAAATATGTCAGGAACCATTGTTGAAGACACCGGAAAATATCTCAAATATTGTCATTATCCTCATTACTCATATCATGGGGTCTTTGTGTTTTGTAACAGAATACATAATATATTATATCCTTTGGATGTAACATATGGAATACAGTCCACATTAATTAATCGTTAATATTACATACAAAACAGAAAAACAATCGAATTGCTTTTAATATTTAAATCGATTAACGCTTACTAAAAGAGATAATTAATGTGAAGTCGGAATAATCACGTGTAATAATTAATAATAGTATTACAAGTTAAAAATGTTTCTAAATTATATTATTAATTATTTACACAATTAACATTATTTATTAGAATGTTGTTAATGTGGTCATTTTGATATTAATATCAAATTAAATATTAATTTCTTAATTAAACCAATTGAAAACAAATTTTCGTGCTTACATTATTCGTCTATTAAAAAAATATGAATTATTAAAATATACTTAAAATAAAATAAGAACAAATGACCACAACTTTGTGCTTTGCAAGCTAGAGTACATCTTAAACGATAACCATATTGTTGAAATCATAATATAAGCGGCGACCATCTTGGATTGAATGACCACACTTAGTTCTCCGCAAGCCAGAGAACCCTTTAATCGATATCCATTTGTGGATCACTAATTATACGCGGCGACCATCTTTGATTTCAAAAGTGATCACAAATTTGTTCTCTGCAAGCCAGAGAACCTTTTAACCGATATCTATTTGTGGATCACTAATTTTACGCGGCGACCATCTTTGATTTAAAAAAATGATCACAAATTTGTTCTCTGCAAGCCAGAGAACCTTTTAACCGATATCCATTTGTGTATCACAAATTTTACGCGGCGACCATCTTTGATTTAAAAAATGATCACAAATTTGTTCTCTGCAAGAACCTTTCAAACGATATCCATTGTTTTGAATGATATCATATGTTTTGCGTCTTAGATTACATAAAAACGATCCCAGTCTCGTTTATCACTACTCCGCGAACCTTGAAAATTATTCGCTTTCCTTCTATAGCTTTCTCATCTCTCATCTGAGTGTCTTAGCTCATATGGCTAGGTCAGGTAAGCAGGGCGGACGAGTTGTGTTTAAATATTGAAATAATTATTTAATAATAATAATTGATGACAAAAAAAATAGAAAAGGACCCGATATATCTTTTCTGCATTGTTTCAAACAAACATTATGTTATATAGAGTGAAATTAGCCGAACGTTTACGGTTAAACTAAATATACCGAGGTCAATTTATGATATTTAGTAAAAACTTGTGATTTGAAAAAATTGAAGTACAACAACTGTCCAACGTATAATACGTCGTCAATCATACACTTTAATATGCATTATTTCTGAAGTGCTAGTTATATCTTAACCTAATTCAGAGCTAAACGTTTATAATTGTGAGGGTGAATTATCGGTATTCAAAGTCAATTCGAAACGATTCGAAACGGCCGTGCCCAAAGCTGACTAAAAACGGTTCACAGCCGCGGAGAGTGACCCGACGGGACTCAAATCACGGACCGCCTGTGTACTGGACTAAATACGGAATAGTTTATTAAAAACAAGTAGTATATATTGTGTACATCAACGCGTGTATGTATGTACCTGTACACCTGCGCGCGGTTAATCATCTGCAGTTTCTAAAAATAAGTCATACCAAGAAAACTTAAATGCCAGGAATGAGGAAAAACCCGAATTGCTCACCACTTGGGTCCATAAGATCAACGCAAGTACTTACATCTCGTTAATTTTAAAGGTCAATACGTATGTGCAACAAAATTTTCCACTTGAATTGGAAAAATGTCTGTTGATAAATTTAAAATACCATCGGACAGGACGTAAGTACTTTTGTAGAGGAAACATTTTGTTTTAACTTTCGGCAGTTGAGGAGTTTGCAGACTTCGTTTTTGTGCTGAAGCCGTCTTAACACGTAATGCATAATCAAGTGTATTTGTCTTTTTTTCGCACAGCTAACTAAATAGAGCACGGCAATACTTCAAGCCGGCCCACATACTAGCGCTCTACAAAGCGCAGGTCCGGCCACACATGGAGTATTGTTGTCATCTCTGGTCTGGCGCACCCCAGTATCAGCTCGATTCATTTTACTTGATTTTTAATTGACATTTGATCCGGTGCTCTGTGAACGGCTAGATCACAAGTGCTCATTGTGTGTCTTCTGCCGCATTAATCACGGGCAGTGTTCTGAAGAGCTCTTTGACCTGATTCCTGCCGCCGTATTCCACCTTCGCACGACACGCCACAAATTAGGATATCATCCCCACCATCTGGATGTGTGGCGTTCCTCCAAGAGCGGTTTTTAAGGATCATTCTTACACGTACAACCAAGTTGTGCAGTGAGCTACCTTGTGACAGCACAACCGGAACAATACGCCAAAAGGGCTGGAAATGAGGGTGAGCCAAGAAAATGTAGGCGGTGTTGATCAATGAACATCATCCGGTAACCCGTGCTGTAACCCGTGCTCGTTGGTCCTCTTCTTCCATGCAAAAGCTATGAAAATTATTACCCATGCTGGTATAGCGAATCGAAATCGAAAGTGAAACGAACCAACTTTTTCCGATTTTCCAGGTTTTTTTTTATTCTGACGAATCTAATGTCGACGAAACAGTATCTAATGTTAGCAAAATTATTATTTTTATTAGTTAATATGGTATTAAGATGTACTTTTTTTTTCTACTATAATATTATGTATACTTCGTTTCGTATGTTTTGACAGGTGTTTGCCTTACTCTCAGCTGTTAGCATACTTTTAAATCTGACAAGTGACAACCTAATCTTGGATACCACCACCATTTGATTGATTTGTCAACGACAGTTGGTGGTAGGTTTCATGCGCTTGAGACATAGTTGGGTCATGGGTGCAGGATCTCGTACACAACAGACGTTTTAAGAATTAAGCTCAAAAATTCACTGTCACCAGTTCACCCAATTAGTTTCATTCCTGACTTTTATACAAATATACCGAAACAGTAATAATTACAAACAACTGAAATTTTTAAACTAATATAAATACTTAGCCTGGCCATAAATACTGTTACAATTATCAATAAACAAAATTTTACAATTGAGCAACATTTTAACAAACAAAATGTCCGTATCTATGCTCAGAGCTCTATGGAAGATTTGAGTCCAGCATCGGCATTAATTTTGGTTACAAATTTAATTTGTATATTCAAATTCAAATATTTTTATTGAAAATAGGATGTGAAATCACTTATTCAAAGTCAAAAAGCCACCCATTCCAAAATGAATGACTCAGGCCTGAGAAGAATGGGCTCAACAAACTCAGCGGGCTTTTTTTTCATCAAAAATATGTTTTACATTTAAAGTAACATTTACAAAGTAACATTCTACAATTAAACTTATTATTTAATAGCCTGAGGGCGGTCACTCCATTCCCAATCTGTGGTATCATAAGTCATTTATGTTATAGTAACCTTTACCACACAAACGTTTTTTAACAATTCTTTTGATGATGAATTATAAAAACAGTTATTGTGATATCACGAATCATGTTGATGACGAATTCCAAAACTCCAGCCATACAAATAAAATTATAATGTTATTTCTACAAAAGTATGTAGAAGTATGTACATATTTTTACAAAAATAATATATTATCATATAATCCGCATGGAATGTGTGAGTTTTAGTGACTGGAGCCAACCGGAGTCTAGCTCCGGTGAATATCAAACTTATAGCCAAAACATGTCAGTTTGATTGATGGCTAAATAAACAAAATAATGATACTTTGACATCGAATAAGAATGTTTGCCCGCGGTTACCTATGCTTAAACTTGTAATAAAATCTCTTTGTCTGTATTTGTTTCTGGGATGAGAAGAACGTCAGTTTTGGATGTGCGTAATGGTAGAGGTGCTGACATTGACAGTGACCACCATCTTGTAGTTACAGAAGTGCGTCTCAAAGTACCGGCATCACAAAGAATGTTTGATGTTAGCAAGCTGAATAATCCAGACATCATCAACAAATTAAACCGCTTTTCGATCTTCGATACTAAAACCCCACACCTGTCGACGCAGAATGGAATTGCATCAAAATTACCTTCATAGAGACCAGCTCCGCCGTTATTGGACATAAAACAAACACTATAGACGAGTGCATGTCACTAAGAACTTGGGACCTCATTACAAAAAGTGTACAGGAAGATGTCAGACAGCATTACTGACCGCACAACACTGACGCAGACGTTAACGGGGAAACAAAGTTCAAGGAGAAAACATTTAAAGAGCAGAGAGTGCCAACTTATTGTGACTTCAGAAGGGCAGCTACAGTGCTGGCAAAAGCACTTTGAGGATCTCTTCCGCATCCCCAATGACCCCGATAACAACATGACGCCAACGGATACTTTGACCTCACGAACTCTTGACATTGACTGCTCACGTCGGACTGGTAATAAAGTATTGCACACCATCCGCACACTTTTTTTTAAAGAAAATAAGGGACGAGACGAGCCCATTACTATGCAGTGCCGCTCAGGATTCTTGAAAAACCCATGAGCGTCGTCGTTGAGACAAAAGATGTTAAGTCTCATTTGCCCAATAATTTCACAAGATACGGCGCCCTTCAGACCGAAACACAGTAATTTTTATACATTATTGCTTCACGGCAGAAATAGGCGCCGATGTGGTACCCATAACGTAGCCGGCTTCCTGTGCAAAGGAGCCTCCCACTGGTAAAATTAAAATTGGCAAAGCCCTAGGAGCTGATCTCATCATCGCAGAAATGATTAAGGTTGACGCCACTGCTCCAGTGCATCTGACACGGCAAAGAAATACCAAATGATTGGAGTACAGGTCTCTTTAACACTGTTCAAAAAAAGGAAACCTTAGCCAATGCAACAACTGGAGAGGCATTACTCTACTATCAACGTCATCCGTAGAGAGGAAGCAGGTTTCCACCACAATTGATCGTGTGAGGACCACATAAACACACACTACGTATTATACTGGAACAGGGATCAGAATGGCAAAGAGAACTGTGCCTAACATTTGTGGATTTTGAAAAAGCCTTTGACACGTTGAGGTGGACCGGACTGGAGGATGGACCGAAATACGACACTTTGACAGTCTATCACTAAACAATTTGTTATTGCGTGTCGTTGTATTCAAAGCGCGGTCAAAATACAACTGAACAAAAACTCTGCCCAAAAGACGCGTAGGCCGAGTTTTGATTCAGATATTTTTGAGCGTGATTGTGAGTTTAGTTGTTTATTGTCAATACCTACCTACCTAACCTCCCAAAAACATAGCCCTCTGAAATAACCACTCTTTCATTCACGTACAGATAAACTATGAAATAAATGTATCATTAAACCATTACTCAAGTGAACTACGTTAATCAAATACCATCATCCATCCTCCTATTCCATTAAAAACTTCACACTCATTTGGTGACAGTGCCAATAAGGATACATAATTCAAACGTACAACTTAGATGTCGCTGCCAAAAGCAATAAAATTTGCCATTTATTCCTCATTTAACTAAAGATCCGTTTATTATTCCAGCTAGCTCTGCCATGCAAACTGAAAAGCGATATTGATTATCGCGGTATTTATTGACTTCAACAAAATTATATTTTAGATTTTTATTTGTATTTTGAAAATAAAATTTAGTTACAAAAATTGTATATCTGTGAAAAGTATGGTAGTAACTTATTATATATATTATGTAATGTAATAAATGCACTTCTTAACGTCACGTAGGCGTAAATATAATAATGATCCACATGTGGCCAGTAACTGCGGATGTATATATCGGTATATAATGTATATAATATGTATTTATGTATAAGTTTCCGGATTTATCCGATTCTAGGAAAACTAGTTATTCCCAGGCTAAATCAGTTCTGCCTTTAGGTAAATGAGTAAATAAAAGGTGCAGAGAAAAAGCTTCAAACCAACAACCACTCGAAACGGTTGCACTACAGTGATTACAACAATGATCCGGGGCCCATGCCCCACTCACCCATGTGAGTGTCCACTGGCCGCTTGTTGCGTACGAAACTGGTTATATCCGGTTGACAATCGCACAGACAGTTGGCAATGTCACGATTAGCGCGTACACACGTAACACACGTATTGTCTTTTTGACTGCAAGCTTTGAATATTTGAACATATAAAGTGATATTATATTATTAAATTGGTTGTTAACTTTACTGTATGCATGATAGGATAAACCGGTACAGTCTAGGTTCAACTAGTTTCTCCTATAGGTCTTTGGACAAAACCGTTTAGCCAAGTTTTTTTGTTTAATTGCTCTTTATTTGAATAAAGTTTGCAATCTTGGTACTTATACAATTTGCAAACTTTTTACATGACGACTATAATGCATCGTCAAGGACGAACAACATGGCGATTATTTTGTGTAATAATTTTACAAATATGCTTATTTAAGATTTAAAATAATTTTATTATATTTAAAATTTAAAAATTATTATTATAACAAAACATTAATAGGAATACGTCTATTATTTTATACTCCTATAGTATTGAAGAGGGGTGTGTGTTTTCGTTTTCATCACGTTATACAATTTTATTTTTTTATATACTAAATGTTGAGATTATGTGTAAAAAGAGTTGCGCACGTTAAAAAATACTATAATAAACTTCAAGTAAAAAAGCCTATCTTTCAAAAAATAAATCTATCGAGATTTCTTTTCGTAATCGTGTTTTCGAAAATATAAATACTTAGATAAAGAAATGAAGATAAACATGTCAAAAAACTGGAACCGTAGTATTTGTAGAAGTATTTTAAGTAGAGTTTCAAAAATGTTAGTTTTTAAGACTATAGGGCTTTAAACATCGCGACAATGTCTGCAGCTGTGTACTTCTCTGGTATTCTACTGGTCAAATAAACTTACATATTAATTGGAAAACCGAAAACACAAAGGTACTTGGCGGGCGAGGATTGAACCGGGGTCTCCGTGGTGAGAGTCAACGGTTCTACCTATTGTGCCACTGAAGCCTTACTCCAGTAAATAACCTCACAAATATGTAACAATGAAAGTGATTAGGTAACTGGCGTGACCAGTCAGCTATGTAATGGAATATTTCAGTGTAAATTTCCACTTATACCTACGTTAGATTAACTTTAATTTATGGCAGAATATTGATTTTTTTATATAACTAGCTGACCCGACAGACGTTGTTCTGTATATAATAAATAAAATAATGTTTTTATAAGAATTTGTCAATAATATGTCATAACATCAAAAATGACTTCGTAAAATATGCACCCTGCTGTCGTAATGAAATTGTTTCACAGCAGAACTGTCAAACCGTGCGTCAATAAATTCTCTCATAGAAATTATGTATGTCCATACATAATTTCTAACTTCAAAGGAAAAACAAATTTGTTGTTTTTATTTAATTTAGCAGCATTTTCCTATTTTTTTACCTTTTAAACCTTCTCTGGACTTCCACATATAATTCAAGACCTAAATTTACCAAATCGGTCCAGCCGTTTTCGAGTTTTAGCGAGACTAAAGAACAGCAATTCATTTATATATATATATATATATATATATATATATATATATAGATTTGTTTTGTTAATATTTTGAGACAAGTAAATAGTACCCGGTTTCAATGATGTCACGTCGTCGCTTTTGTTACGGTGTACAAAACACGTATTACTAAGACATTATTATTTTTAATAAATAAACAACGATTTTTTTTCAGTATTATATATTGATGTTAAGGTGTTGTGTTGTGATTATTATTATTTTAATTATGAAAAATCAACAAAAGTATTTGGATTAAGTAAAAAAATTATTAATTTTTAGGCAGTAGGTATTATTATAGACACACAGAACACCAGAAATTACAGAACTATCAACAACAAAAGTCTACCGTAACAATAAAAACTTTAAAAACAAGGCAGTGATAACACTATAATATCAGTTTTTGCCACTTATTCTGGTTAAAGCTGAACTTAAGCGATGAGAACTTGATAATACATATTTTAATACTATCCCAGCCGGTACCGCCGCAACCGCTAAGTCTCTGCAATTCAAACCTGTAATATCTTTGAAAATATTCATTAAAATTACATGCTGTAAAGTCCTTATTCATCTATATTAAATTCACAATGTATTTAATGTACTTAATAGTATAATAATTAATGCTGTTATTGCTTAAAACCGCTTCGTAAATAACCTATTATTTCTCATACAATGTAACGGATAATAAATTGTTATTGTGGTTTATACCTAAGAGATATACATAATATACCATTGCAGACTTTTTTGTAGACGTTTTTAAGGTATTTTGATCCGTGTACAATACTTTAGTACATTATTTTGATCTGTGTACAATACTTAAGTACATTATTTTGATCTATCTCATAGGGTTTAAGCCAGCGTTTGCAATATAATTGCAAGATTTATTGACGACATCACATTATAAACATTTAAAATTATCAGTGTTTCTCTACTATATTATGCATGTATATATACATAAAATCCTTCCTCTTGAATCACTCTATCTACTGATAGAAACTGCATCGAAATCCGTTGCGTAGTTTTAGAGATCTAAGCATACATAGTGACAGACAACGGGAAGCGAATTTATATTATATTATATATGTTTAGGTGAAGGTCGGTCACCAGCTTGTAGAAATATAATGTTGTCTGTTTATTACAGTGTCCCAACACATGCTGTCAGACGTGTCCAAGTTGCCCGGAGTACAACTGGGGGACTTTCTGCTTCAGTTTGAGTTGGAAGAACCCAAAGAGTCTGTGAAGGAGATTGCCAGGAGAGAGCTTAGAGAGACACCTGACATTGTTGAACCTGCAGTACAAGAGTTGAGGAGACTGTTAGAAGGTAACGTTTTGATCCAGCTGTCCAAGTTTTATTTGATAGATATATACCTTCAAGATACTGTACACTTGAATATATCGTTTCAATTTCAACTCGATACCTCGACGTGTTCTCGAGGTTAAGGATCTTGACAGACAGATGAACGGAGAACAAAGTGATTGAGTGAACTGAAATGCGTGTTTCGCTCCCCCGAGAACCTTGGAAACTAATCCATAGAGATCTTACAGATAGTAATAAAAAAAACACTAACACAAGACGTGCCTTTGATATATTTTGTTGTAGCAGCCATATGATCCTTCGTGACTTATCTGATACTGAACAATCAGTTATGATTAAGACAAGTTATGTTTTATCATTATTAATAATTTTATCAAATGTTTTTATATCTCTTTTAATTACATTATAATTACGGTTGAGTCTTTTTAACGTGATTTGTTTATCATAACTTCTAACGATGATGAGTTTCCTTGTTCGGTGTTTCTAACGATGTAGAGATATACATTGTATGTTTCATAATTTCATGACTTCATTCGACTGTGATTTGTCTAATACGATACGGGTACCTTCCTAAAAGGCAGGCAACTCTCCTGTGATTGTGGGAGACTATTGACATCGGTGATCACCTAACAGTAGGTGACCCATATGTCATAAATACTTTATTCTTCGGTGGATGGAAAAATCTCTGTCAGTAATTGTTAGTACATTTGTAAAGATTATACGTTCACAAAATTCATCACCTTTTTGTTCTAAATAGTGATTTTCATTATTATAACACTAGAAATAAGGGATTGCTTGTAACTAATTCTAGTAGACTTCATAAAATACACAATAGCTTAAATCGAAAATGTATACACTTTTATAATAAAGTCCCAGTCACTGTTCAGGCATTATATATAAATATATTTAAATGTTTTATTAAAAATGGCTCTGTAGTAAAGGCTCTGGGACTAGATTAAGATTATTTTATAGCAATAACAATGACAGTACTATCTTACTAATATTATAAATGTGAAAGTTTGTATGTCTGGACGTATGTTTGAACTTCTTTAACGCAAAATCTACTGAATAGATTTTGATGAAACTTGACAATAATATAGCTTACACACACGAATAACAAATAGGCTATAAATAAATAATTTATAAAACTATAGTGTGAAATATACAAAATATAAAAGGAGTGTGATTGTTACTAATGAATACAACTAGCGCCATCTCTTATCAACTAGCAAGGAAAATATCAATACAATTTATATGGTAAAACAACGTTTGCCGGGTCAGCTAGTATTGTATATTTGATTAAAAAGTGTGCAAAAAAGAATGCTGGGAGAGTTTCTTGAGCCGATTCTTCTCTCTTAGAGCGCCATTTGTATCCCAAGCTGTGGTATTTTTTGAACTGACATCAAAAATTCTGACTTCAGGAATCAATTTTGATAAAATAAATGCTGTTTGAACCGATATGCCTTATCTAAAAGATTCAGTATGTTATATATGTATATATTAACATCGTGTGGAGTTGATAACAGTTTAACGGATATAGTGTGATAATACTGATAAACATTGTTAATTTTTCAAGCCTTATGAATTTTTCTCATTTGTAGAAATAATTGTTTAAATAAAGTAGAATACGAGAAATAGTAACAGAAAAACAAAATATAACCAATTTAACTTAAAATATTTAAGATTTATATTAGCAAATTGTATCAATACCTTCGCTGTGCTGTGGTTTTGTCAAAAACACTGGCTGAATTTCCGCCTTGGACAGCTAGACTGATACGTTGATCAAAATAAATAATGTTGGGTTTCACATACGTTAAAAAGGGCTTTGTGCAGATACTACTGAAAGTCTATCTAACTTACCGGGGATACTGGGATTTTGGGATGCTTCTTAAAGTGTTTGATTGAAGCAAGAATTTCTGAATTAATATAAAACCGCTAACACATGTAGCAACGAATATTTAAAAAAAATAATACTGTCCATTTTTTTCAAAATTATCTTTTTGCGGGAGCAAAGCCGCCCGGATCAGTTACAAATGAGGCAGAAATAAGTATAATTATGTCATATACGGAATTAACACTCCCGGAAACCTCGAAAATGATACCCATATTGATGTTACTGAAAAAGTTGCAACCGAAATTTTTGATTTCCAAATAGATGTCATATTCATAACTGACACTCTCGAAAACTTCGAAAATGATACCCATATTAATTTTATTAAAGTCACATCCGCCATCTTGGATCTTAAAATAGATGTTCTTAATTGACACTCACGAAAACCTCGAAAATGAAAGTGACAGAACGATATCTGTCGTGTAATTATTATTCTAAAATGGAACAATCTTTTACTCCGAAATATGGCAAGCAAAGGTTTAATTAAAATTGCGAACTGGGTTGCAAATAGAAAGCTGTTTATTGAAAAAAAAAAATAAACACATTGACGCGGGAAACAATATTTTTGATTCTTCGCAAGTAATCTATTATTAGTTAATTAAATTAAAACCTACCTTTCTTCCATGTACGGAAACTGTTGAAATTTTAAATCCCTCTTATTACGAGATGATGGCTTACATTCTCTCACTGCACATGAAGTATGAATCATTTTTAAATTTAGCCTAATATTTGAAAATGAACTACGTGTCAGCCCTGGCTGAAGTGTCCCGAGCGAGTTGTATGGCCACTTGGGACGCTCCCTCCCCTCTCGCGCCCTGTGCACCCTGCATGATTGCTCCGTCTAGACATGTTCGTTGTATGACTGTAGGGAAGAGTTTCTTAAGACTGTGCTTAGTACGTTAACCGTTATCCATAGATAAAGAGTTAGTCCCAAAGCCATTGAAGACCTCAAATACTACCAGAGTGTAAGGCCATTACTATTGTAAAAGTGGGGGCTGCCTTATTCTTCTTGTACTGTAAGAAGACACATGATGATCAACGACCGACACTACGGATTTTGCCATGGTCGGTCGGCAGGCGATCTTCTAGTATACCTAACACATAGATGGGCCGATATGAGCCTGGATATAGCGAAGACATTTGATCGTGTATGGCACAAGGTGCTTCTCTCAAAACTTCCATCATTTGGGCTTCCCCAGAGTTTATGCAAGTGGACCTCCAGCTTCCTCACTGGGCGCAGCATACAGGTCGTTCTCGACGGTTATTGATCGAACTCGAAGCCTCACAGCGCTGGAGTGCTATATCCTACACTGTTTCTTCTGCATATCAATGATATGTGAGAGACCTGCGACATACATTGCTATGCAGATGATAGCACTGGTGATGCCGTATACACGGACTATGCACGTCTCTCTCGGGAAAACGTCGACCAGTGCCGGGAGAAACTTGTGTCTTCTATCGAGTCTTCTCTTCAGAAGATTGCGGAATGGGGTAAATTGAACCTTGTCCAATTTAACCCCAGTAGACTCAAGCATACGCGTTTACCACTTATAAATTCCCATTTGTCGTATCACCGCTCTTCGATAACACATCCGTTAAAGTCTCGCCTAGTATCGGAGTATTGGGTCTCTAAATCTCCAGCGATTGCCAACTCCGTGTTCATCTGGAGGGTAAAGCCAAATTGTCATAAATAGAGCGCGGAAATACTTCTACAATGTTGGCACAACAGAATCACGAATTTAAGTGATTCAGGGAGTTAAAGGCTATTTATTAAAATTAAAGTTCCAAACAGAATGACGAATATTCTAGTGAACTATCTAATATTACAACAAGACGAATTGGAAATCTCCATAATGTTAAAGCAAGATGAACAATGATTATGGATTGATTGTCATGGGAATGTTATCGTTATATTTTGTACGTAAACTAAACGTGAAGTATTATATTAATTATTTGTATAAAGGAAGGATGGAAAAGTAGAAAAACATATTCACAATTTAGTAGATAGGTACTCAAAAGTAAAGTATGTGTGTACATGACTGATAATGTTGTATTTGCAGAAGAAAAAGACCTCCACGTTCCATTGGACAGAGATGCCTGGCTCATCAGATTTCTTCGCCCTTGCAAGTTTTACCCAGAAAGTGCCCTCGAATTGGTAAGATTTATAAATATCTATGACTCATATTATGATTGATATTGTCATATAATGCTCAGTCTATACTTACTACCCGGTTACATTATCTCTGGACCTTATAAAATAATAATAAAAGTGTGTGTGTCAGCTCCGACGCACGACTGGAGTTTACTCCTCAAGAACGATTGTCTTTGAACAGGTACTAAACAAAATCAAGTCCAATTGAGTCGGTTACAAACAGACATACAGCAGAAGCTAATAAAAGCGTATTAATTAAAAAAGATCGACATCATATGTAAGGGTAAATAAACGCATTAATGAAAATTCTTACAGAATATATAAAAAAATGCCTTTATTAATATTATTTTATCAAGTGAGATTTTATATATTTTACAAAGAATGCTATAATGTTATGTTTTGATATTATTATTCATCAGAACATAAACACTTACTTTACAGGTTAATTCATTATCAGGTTCTTGATCTTCTCTTTTATTCTTATATCAATAAGAAGAAAGAGTTAAATGTTCCTAGGATTCCGCCATTTTATTTGACAGATTTCACAGAACTAAAAAGTGAAAGGTGCGCGAGAAATGATGCGCACTAAAAACGTTAATATCCCATTTGATGAGTAGGTTTTACTCTCCATATTTTTCTCATACCGGGCTCCTTATATGAACATCGATTCTTAAGGAGTAAACTCCAATAATAATCAGCATCAAAATATTATGTTTTAGTGCAAGAATATTGTCTTTAAATTGGCGTTTATTTTCTAGAGTCTTTCTGGCATATTCGACACAAACGTATTGATTATATTTCACAGATCAAACGATACTACAGCTTTAAAGTGAAGCATCACAAGCATTACGAGGGTCTGACACCCAGTAAGGAGCAGAACATCTTCAACCAGAACATTCTGAAGGTTCTTCCAACGCGCGACCAACTGGGCCGCCGAGTATTGGTGCTAGAACTTGGCAGTAAGTATTGGCACTGTAGAAACCATGCAGTTAGAATATTGAAAGAAATAGAAAAGAAAAGAAAGAAAATATATTTATTGGCATATTGGATACATAAAAATTCAAAATTAGCAGCGCTTTCCGTACTAGGCATGCCTGTATCGCGGAAAATTATTAAATATTATTATAACAATAAGAGTCGAATCGAGCTGGACATACAGCTGAAGGTTATTGATACGCCCAGCCCATTACAATGCAGTGTCGCTCAGGATTCATAATGTCAAGTCTCATTTGCCCAGTAATTTCACTAATTACTGCTTCACGGCACAAAAATGCGCCATGGTTTTACCTATAATCTAGCTGAAATCCTGTGCAAAGAAGCATCCCACTGGTAAATGCCCTTAGTCGCCTCTTACGACACCCTTGAGACTAGGACTTCCCTATTCTTTTTATGCCCCGAGGAAGCACTGGGTATATATTTGTCAGTGTGTGCGTTAGATAGTGGCTTAACAACAACATACAATGAGGTGTTGCCAAGCGTGGCTGACTGTTTATGACTTGTCAATCAAATATGATCAATTACGCTAACAATATATTCATGTGCCTACTATTTCATTCGTTATATTTTATTTTATTTTATTTGGGAAACTTACAGCCATTTTTACAAATTTTACACAACAAATAGATTAATAAATGCTAATTACCTACAAGTTTCCACATATGTTTTAAAATTGCTTAAACTCAGATTAATATATAACACAAACAATACTGTAACACAAAATAGGTTCTAACTTATGAGATTAAGTGCTTCTTTTTTTTTATGTTAGACTTACATCGATACTGTCTTTGGTAAGCACATTCTTAGCTACACGAGGACTACAAGTAAAGAAGTCAAAACGGTCATCAGGGTTAAGCTTGTTGAACTGCCGCATGCAACGAGGAAAAAAGCTATTTTCCGGTAGTTAGTGTGGATGGAATCGATGTTCTTCTCTTTCGCACGCTTTGTCTCTACGCTAGTATATTGTAAGTCTATGGTAATAACAGTATTTAAAATATGTCATAGATGCTGTTTGGTTAAAACATGACTCAGCAATTGGCCAGTGGCGAAGTACACTTTATTTAGGTCATTGACCTACTTACGAACGCGCTCTACGTTCGAACCAACTGACAGATAATCGCTTCAATATATTTTGATGGAACGGCTGATGTCTGTGACACAATCTTGTGTCAAATCTCGAAAGTGATTTTTTATTCCAAAAATTATCTATATGTACTTGATTTCCAATATGCACCTAAAGTATAAACATAGACAGACAAAAATACATGTCAAACGTAATTCAATACGTAAATCATAAGTTAAATTCTTATATACGCTTTTATGTATTGAAGTAACTGTAAAAAACAATGTATCTGGAAGTAACTAGTATTAAAATACAGGCCCGGCCTAGTTTAATGCTAGTGACAACTAAAATAATCTATACTATAATATTATAAAGCTGCAGCGTTTGTTTGTTTGTTTGTTTGTTTGAACGCGCTAATCTCTGGTACTACTGGTCCGATTTGAATGATTCTTTCAGTGTTGGGTAGTCCATTTATCGAGGAAGGCTATAGGCTAGGCTGTTTTTTTTTCAATATTAGGGATCCGTAATAAAATTGCTATTTTGTAACACAAGGTGTAAAATCGAAAACCTATTTTTGCGTGCGCTGCAAAACTATTGACAATAGAACAAAATGATGTACGCCTGTACAATATAGGCAATATAGGCAATATTTTATTACTTATAAAACTATCGTGTGAATTATACTTTATATGGCAAAACAACGTTTGCCGGGTCAGCTAGTATAAAATATTTTAACCAACTATTAGAAACACTACTTACGTAAAACTACAATTACTTTCGTCTTACACTTATTTCTTGTGATAACATTCATATAACGTCTTCACAGCTATAATATGTTTTATTTTTATCTTTGTATTTTTCAGCTGTTCGTATTAAATTTGTAAAAATTTGTATTGTTAAAATATAGAATAATTCATAAATGATTAGTATAAGATTAATAGTGTATCTAATGTTACTTACTTACTTACTTGAATTGAATTGAATTGAATAAAGTTTATATATATTTGTAAAATTATGAACGAGCAGGATGTAGGAAATTTTATTGAATTAGGCGTTACTTTGCGGAAATCCATAATTATACAAATGATTTAAGTTCTCTTTAGTGTTAATTAGAGTCAATAGAGTCAGACTCTCGTGCCAGATTTTGGCGAGACAACACGTCCTGAGGATGCCTCGTGTAGAGGCGAAACACGTGTCGAATTGTTTTAAAAACAAATATTGGCGGAATTAGCACTAAAGAGAACTTAAATCATTTGTATAATGAGCAGAATGTATTTAATTACATTAATTACTACTTCATATCACAGAGTTTGGTATCATTAGAGGAAAACATTAATGTATGCAAGGTTTTTTGGTTGAAATTGAAATCATAAAACATTACGTACAGCAAAATTATGGGTTATTATATGTATATATCTACGTGTACGTACGTAAAAACTAGCTACATGAAAAATTACCTCGTCATTGCGTTATTATACATTGTTAGGTATAATTTTATAAAACCATGAATATGACTTCGACATAGAGATCGTGAACACGTTAATTGATTAAAACCATTTATAATACGCGACGACCTTAATACGCTGGTTGAAAGTTATTTCTAAAAAAAACATAAATGATGAGAATCTGAATGTATAGCCTGCCGTTTTGATTGTGCATTTGAGAATCATTGGTTGGAGGATAAAATATAGTGTCCGTCCACATATAAATGAATAAATATGTCAGCATAAGTTTCTAGCAATGCTAACATAGGTAATTAAGATCTCTTGTAACTAAAGACTAACAAATTATGGATATAACCTCCTTGGTATTGTCCGAAATGAAGATAAATAAAGACTACAGATATTAAACAAATTATCATACATTAAAATCTTTTAATTTTTTTTTATTCCAATAATTTGTCTCTTTGACAGACATTATATTTTGATCTGTCTGAAAGGGTCCAGAAACGGCCGAGTTTTATGGTTTTGTGTACCATCATCTACCAGTAAATTTAGTTCAGTAAATAGAAAGTACTTTTTACGTTTGTTTCGAAAGGTCATTTATTTATAAAACAGTACTTAAGCGTCCTCTATATAGATTTTAGAGTAATTATATAGCTGAAATAGAATACAAAGCCCTATTTCAGAGCACGATTGGCGGCACTTGACAACCCTGAAATATGTTCTGTTCGGTAGCCCCCCGTGCCTTCGTGATAAGTGTGGTCATGTGAAATTTAGCCCTAAAGCACAATACAAATAGAACAGTAGCTTAACTCAGCGGTCTCCTTAAAATTTATACCTATGTCTGGGCGGAGCACTTGGGTTGGTACATACAAAAATATTAACGACGTGGACGGCGCGGCGCAAATAATCAACTCGGACAGCGACCAGTCTCGGCGACGTACGACGTGACACTCAATAGTTTTGTCTCCCCAAGATAGCTTAACGGCTGTGTAAATTGTGTGTATGTGTGCGTGTGACGTCTCGGGTGCTCTAGTAGTTAGAGTACTGTTCTATTACTGTATTGGTCTATTAGGGCCTACGCGCACTTATTCAGCTCCATTCCCGTATCGCTGAACGATTTTGGTCACACTTATACAGCTCAGCTTCTATCAGCCGCGTACGGCGTCTTAAGAATCAGAATAATAACTTTAAGGGACTACGCGCACTTATTCAGCTCTATTCAGCTTTTGTCCATATAAAACAACAATTTTGTATGGAGACGTGTGCGTGTCGATTCGGCTTTCCGCGTCCATTCTGCGACGCGAACCATCCCTGTAAAGAGCTGTTCCGCCGCATTCGACGACGAACAGCGCTGTACGCGCCGAACGCTCTCTATAGCATTCGCATAATAAAAACACATTTATTCAAAATTGTTGTTTTCTATGGACAAAAGCTGAAAAGAGCTGAATAAGTGCGCGTAGTCCCTTACTGTGGTGTCCGTGAGCTGCCAACCCTACAGGTACTACAGCACGGTGCGGGTGGCGCCACTGATGTGCCGCTGTTGTGTCCCAACCCTAACACGAATACCGAATCATTTATTTATTTACAACACTTACGTCTAGCATTACAGGAATATTCCTAATGCACTAGTGTAATATTCACCTTAAAAAATAATGTAATATTTAAAATGAGCATCATCTTCTTACTCTCATCTTGTGCTCTATCAATATATAATATACACTCTCTCTCCAGCTAAATGGAACCACAACAAGTGCACGCTGGACGAGGTGTTCAAGGGCTGCGTGCTGTTCCTGGAGGCTGCCATGTTGGAGCCGGAGACTCAGATCTGCGGCGCCGTCGTCATCTTCGACATGGACGGTCTCTCACTCCAGCAGTGCTGGCAGTTCACGCCACAGTTCGCCAAGAGGATTGTGGACTGGCTGCAGGTAAGGTTACCATCGGGACGAGAGCGAACTTGGCTCAGACTTATCTAGAGAGCAAAGTGGGAGTTCGTATTTATAAATATCACCTTGAGTGTAAGCTATACTTAAGAATATGTCTATAATAACGACGACTTGGGAAATACTCAGACTATAAGCCGAACAAAAGGGATGTCAACAATTACTAGCGTCATCACAACAGCTATTGTTGACGTTTCAATATACCCGTAATTCACTGTCTGCTGTCACCCATAGCTGTCACGCATCTTAAAATGCGTTCCGTTTCTCACACTAAATAAGTTATAAATCATTACATTCATTATTTTGATTGAGAAGTTGTAAACAGTCAGCCACGCTGTATTTGGAATTTTGAACTAGGTAACATATAAATTGACAAATCAACAATGTACCGCGCGCTCGTCTATATATAATAACATTGAAAGTCATTTTTCAAAGTTATCATCAGCGTTGATTGATTCATTCACAGAAGTTTGTAATAAATTGTAAATAATAAAAGAGTGATCATAGAATGTATTAATATTATACAATGAATACCTGCACAGGTTATAAGTGATCGGCCCCAGCTTCACTTCGCTTGTCAAAATAAAAGTAACTCTTAATTTTACATAAACAAACAAATTTCCCAGCGAACAGTATCCATCTATAGAATCGATATCTACTATCTATTTGTATTTCCATAAAACATGTAAAATTATTGGATGCCCTCCTGACTCACTTGAAATTGGCAGAATTTGCAATATGTCTGTGTTTGAAAATTGTACACAAGATGGCATTGCAGTACCTTTAACTTGTATATCCTACAAACACAAAAATATTTATTTACAAATGTACTAAAAACTATAATATTTTATCATATAGAAATCCTATAATATGACATATCTTTTAGAACTCATTGAACTTTTCGTATAATGTATTTTAATATAACTTGCCACAAGACATTGCACCGCATCAACTTATTACTTACCATTTACCTTATCTATATATATAAAAATGAATTGCTGTTCGTTAGTCTCGCTAAAACTGGAGAATGGCTGGACCGATTTGGCTAATTTTGGCCCTGAATTATTTGTGGAAGTCCAGAGAAGGTTTAAAAGGTGAATAAATATGAAATGCTCGGAATTAAATAAAAACAAACGATTTTGATTTTCCGTAGATGTGTCCCCCGTTGTTCAGAAATCAAATTAAAATAATTGTTTAAAATGAATAACTAATTTGAATTTTTATATCTTTCTAACTTTCTCAGGTGGTAAATAATAAACTTAATTTTAACTATAGTAGGTAGATTAACTACAGTTGTTAACTATCTATCAAATTATTTTTATGTAGATTGATAATTCTTCAGTTTTGTCAAAAAATAAAATTTCTGAACCTAATCACCACACAACAAAACAAAGAATATAGTTTATCAGAAAGCTTTAAATTTATTAACAGACTGTATCATAACTGTGTGTGTCTGTCAATATCAAATTGAAACCTTATAAATAGGTAGTATTTCAGGAAAACTCTGTTTTGTTAGTAAGCAACGTCATGTGTAATTAATCGAAAATAATAAAAAAAATCATTCATACCGAGTATTTTCTTTATTTGTTTTAATAAAAAAAATGATTCCTTTTGTTTGTTTAAGTTTATTTTATACAAAAGTTTAGGTCTTTCTTTTTCCGATTGTGGCAGTACGAAGTCTGCCCGGTCAGCTTGTCTTATACTATATTTAATACGTCTAGAATCTAGATGGAGCCTCCTTCTGTAAGGTACCGCATGACAACAGTCCACGTTTATTACTTTAGCATGGCAGGTACGTCTTACACTCGCGATACGTCTCTCACTTTTTTTTGGTGTGCGTGCGTTTGCCGAAAATAAAGGCTAACAGTTCGTTGTTACTTTGTTGGACATGTTCACAACTGTCACACATTATAGACGTATATATTATCTATGAGTTATACCATCAAAATAAGCCCTCCTTAGTCAGTATATTTATAAAGTTTTAAGATGTTTCATAATGTAATTATGCACGAATAACAAGGAATAGAAGGACTTGAAAATGCTGGCAAATTGCCTTTATTTATCCGCGATGTGTATCGATGTAACTACTGTATCCAATAATTCTTGTGTTTTTACTTATTAATTTACCTTTACTTTTTTTTTACTTACTCGTGTAAGGGAGTGAATATTTGACATTTGAGTAGAAATTATTATTGCATCATTTTACATATATTGTAGTTGAAATTATTTGTAAAACGATGAAGATTTAAAAGAGCGGCAATGAGTTTCTTGCCACTTCTTCTCATTAAAGATCAACCTCATCCAAAGTGGTGGTAAAAAGAAAAGAAAAGATTTGACATTGTTAAGTGTCATTTCCGTGACCTACCTACATGAATTAAGTGATTTTGATTTTATTTGTAAAAGCGTCGTGCAATGTTTTCAGGAAGCCATACCCCTGCGCATCAAAGGTTTCTACATCATCAACCAGCCCTACATCTTCAACATGGTGTTCCAACTGTTCAAGCCCCTTCTGAAAGAGAAGCTGCGTTCCCGGATTGTATTCATGGGAAACGACAAGGAACTGCTGCACAAACACATCAGCGCTAAGAATCTTCCAGAAAAATACGGCGGCAGCCTGGCGATCCCTGACGTGACCGGCGCGCAATGGTTGGAGCTCCTGTTGCACTGTGATAAGGAATTTCAAGGTGAGTCTTATATTATGATACAAGTGATACAAGTAGTTCATTATACACGGCACCATAAATGTTACTTGTAAACAGTTATATAAATGTAATTATTAATTGGGATATCCTATGGCTCCATAACGTTGGCACCGCTTGTTAACACATTATAATCATATAAAAATATTACAATAATAAAATAAATATTTTGAAGGATAGGGTTTCAGTAGTTAACACTTCTACCAATACCTATAGCGATCTTTGAAAATACTGGATAATTTTACCATTACACATCCTTTCGCATCAACTTCAGACGGTTCTTCCATTGATCATTCAAACCCACACAGGCATGCCACCTCTATCTCTGTAGATATATATATAAGAGATTTCCACCTATATTATATATATATATACTCGTATATATATATATATATATATATATATACTGATCACGATATGTCCGGAACCATAAGGCGTAAAAGGACCGTAAGGAGTAAGACTTAAAATTTGGTAGGAATTTTCCTTGCGCCGAGTAGAGGTCAGCTATGGATTTCACGAAATTCCATCGGCAAGATTTTTTAGTTAGTATGAACAGAACAACGTCTGTCGGGTCAGCTAGTAGGTGTATACAGTCCAACAACGGCGTTGTAAATTATATTCCTCGGCAACCACAATAGGTACCTACGTACATATGTCTACCAAAATATATCGTTGCAAAGTTCTTGATAAAAATGAGTTTGTGTTTCTAATTGGTCGGGATCAAAAGCTATTTAGGTTCAAACATTACTCATTAAGTTATATTGACAATGAAGTATTTTTTTTAGAACGAGCCAACAAAAACAAGCGAGTCGTCACTAATATAATATAATTGTTCCCAACAATGAATATGTAGCCCCGATGTAACAGACGCCAGAACCAGTGAATATGAACATGTACCTTCATACATCATGGTGCGAAGTTCTAACTAGTTTATTAATCTAGTTCGGTGGTTGGGCAGTGGGCTCCCATTCCGTATTTAGACACACAAGTGGTCCGTTATGCGTGAAATGGGACATTCGGATACACCAACCCTTCTAGAAGCTAAGAACTCTTCTGTGACGGTCACAGGCCTCTAGGAGCGACCTCGGCCTACCGAGGGCCTGTGTTGTTCCGTCAGTCACCCTCACATTGCGGTTTCTTTGCGGTTGTTCAACATTTTCTGTGAGTCGATTCCTCCTTGGCTGAGCAGTATTTTGTTCAGTAGCGGGTTAAGTGCAGGCAACGCCTTTCTAAAATGTCTACAGTTAGTTGGTTGTTGTTGTCCATCAAGTATTATGTTTGGTTTGGGTGATCATACGTATCCAAGAAGTGATCTGCCTGAAAGAGATTGGTAGGTGTGGTTCAGGCCTAGCTATAATAGTTTTTGATCCAGTGGGTCGCTATGTCCCTTAATCTATTAAAATTAACCCATGATGGGATTTCTTGTAACTTTAGATGACATTAGGTGGCAGAGGGCACCTTCCGTGATTTAATAATTATTATCAATCTGTAATAATGTAACACTTTCCACCAGTGAGTAACATGCACTCTGTATCACACAAATTATCTCACCTTGTTACTTTGTAAGACGCTTGTTTGCGCGCCAGCTGTAGTACACTCACTCAGTCTATGCTTTGCTAAGTCGTTATAGTAATGACACGCATTTGATTGTTGGGTCTTGTGTAAATATACCTTTATTATGGAATAGTATGACGATAAAGGTCACCTCATTTTAAGTCACCGCCACTCTTTTCTCCTGCAACACTGAAGTAATCACAGAAGCGTCGCCATCAAGATAAAAAATTGGCATAAAGGCATAAAAGGCATTTATTTTCTCAAAATTGATTCCTTAGGGTTGGGTTAAACAAATGGCGCTCTGAGAGAGAAGAAACCTCTCAGCATTATTTTTTGCACTCTTTTTAATAAGATATACAATATTGTAATGGCTTTGTTATTGCTATAAAATAATCATAATCTAGTCCCAGGCTGTCCGATCACATTGTTGTAGTTAACTAATGAACTGAGTTATGTAGTCATATTAAGTCATTAAAATTCATTTAGAGTATTAAATTTTGACCTAAGTTCATTATTATATGTAAGTTCTAAGTGATAAATTAACTGTTTTTTTTCCAGCTATCAACTCGTACGGATACAAGACAACGGATTAATGCAGCAACATTCAAACAATAATCTAAATGTGATATTAAATTTAACATGAGGTGCTCTAGATATCTCGAATTTTGAAAAGGTAATAATCATTTAGTAAGTAAGTTTGTAGAATATTTTGTATTAATAAAAGAAATTATATTTATAGTACTCACTATACCCGAGCTAGGTTATCAGCTTAGATCGTTTATACGTCTAGTTTCTAGATAGGTTGGTTGGCTGTTAACCTCTATTTTGAGCAATGCACGTACACTTACACAAAGTGACATACAAATCGCGAGTGTAAGATGTAGCTTGTCACGCACTCTAAAGTAATAAACCTGGCCTGTTTTTATCGGTTTTTTAGCAGTAAGAGCTCTATCTGGACGTATAAATTATCTTGGTTATTAATTTTAAATTTAACATACTAAAAACTATGAATCTACTTAGATTTGTAGTTAAACTACGGTTAAGGTATGTAAGGCCTGTTTTCTGATAGACTGGGCGAAACTCAATTTTATTTTTTATATTATAATTATTACTGACGCTATATTGAAATAATATTTGATCATAAACATTTATTTATATTCCTTTTATTTAGTACTTTCATAATATATATAATAATTGATTGACCAATCAAACAGCTTCTGTATTTATTTATCTATCTATTTTAAACATTTCTTAAGCAGATTACCTATTATGTAATGATAATTTTACATACTGAGAACGAATTTCAACACTAAGTTGGCACTTATTAAAATAACCTTTTATCATTGGCTTACGATAAATAACTTGTCTCCCAATCGCCTATAAAAGATAGTAAAAACTTTTATATTTAGCGTTTTATACACGTATACATTTACTTAATAATATTTAATTACTTATATACAGAACTAAACTAAACATTCATTCAAATTAATACCTTATTTCGTGCCAGTAATGTTCAAATTCTATTTATCTAATCTTTGCGTGGCCATTGTATTTAAAGCGCGGTAGAAATACATCGGAACGAAAACTCTGCCTAATAGACGCGTAGGTAGAGTTTCGATACAGACAACTTTTGGCCGTGTTTGTGAGCCTTGTTGTTTATTGTACGTCAATATCTTTTATTAATTATATTATATATTTGACACACATCTGTTTAACTCATATTTTATTAAAGTATTCTTGTAATAATAAGATTTATATTAAATCTTGCGTGTTGACTCCGCCTGAAGCTGTAACACTCAGCCACATATCTGTGTGTCATCTATATGTTGATTTAACGCTTGCCAATAAATAAACGAATCTAAAATGGCAGTCGCATGAGTCACTCTCACTCGCACATGTTAAGGGCCGCGTCCATCAGTTCGCCAAGTCATGTCGAAGCGTGCTTCATTGAATTGACCGCGCGAGTTGCTCGACAGGCGAATTACTATTTACTCCACAGATGCGATTCGGTTCGACTCGGCGCGCCTCACACGACGCAGAGTATTTTATTATTTCTGCAAATATGTAGTTAGCGTCAAAAAGATAAGCGTAACCTGATTGTTACACATACTTTGTGAATCGATTTATATGGTTACGATGGGTGTTGCCATGTTTTTGAATACAATGGGTGACGTTGACTGTATCTATCGTTTGAAAATTCATAAATTAAAAAAATCTTTTATTGGAACGAAGTTCCTTACGTAAGAAAAAATCCGTGGAAAAAAGTGCGTGGAATAAAACCGTTAAATGAGACGTGTGCAGGCGCGACAGTCGCATACACAAGCGAGTAGTGTATATATTATCAATATTATTATATTAATATATGATAACGATTATAGCAATATTAGAACGATTTTTTTTGCAATTTGTGTCGATTCTACATTAGCCGAAGGAACTTCGTTCCTACCTGGTGTCCCACGACACCACATCATTTTTTTTAAATAAAAATGAAAGTAAACTGTTGATATTACTGGTCCAACAAAGCTACGGACTTGTTCAATCATGAACATCCACATTATCACGATCACCAGAAACGGATGAATATACAGAAAGAACGACCTAAGTTGCGATAAATGCGATTCGTTTCAATTCGATGCGTTTCTGCTGCACCTATACTCGACGCTGGGCTTAACATCACATAGGTATCTGCCGTCCATATTTCGCTGTCAGACTCACCTGTATCACGGCCATTTTGGTTTCGTTTCATTATTGGCACTGTTTATAGAATTAAATAATAAATTTCTTAATCGTAGGTACTTAAAATCCATATATAGTGTCCGTTGACAACGGTCCCACAAATTTGCTCATGTAGAATTGTGTGGTTAGAAATAGATTTGTTCATAAATATACTCCTTGCATTCCTCATGCTAACACCTATATAAAAAACATTAAATAGTTGGATCTTAGCTCATTTATACATCTAGATAGACTGTGACAGTTGTGAAAACGTCGAAAAAAATTGAGTATGTTGAGCATAACATAGCTTGACACGCACACTAAAGCTATAAACCTGGCCTGTTTTCATCGGCTCTATCTAGACGAATAAAATATCTAAGAGTTGTATAATCCGTTTTATATAGAAGGCTGTGATAATGAATAACTGGCGAAGAGTACATTAATTTTTTTTAATTCCATTTAAACAATATAATATATATACTTAACTAAAATAATAGAAATTTTTATTTGTGCGTGCATCACGGAACAGCTACTGAATAGTTTTCAATTAAGTCTTCAAAGTATTATTCCTTAGACTTTGGCCCTTATGAAAAAAAAAATATTGCGATATCTTCATTAAATAAAAAGTTATAAATTGTTTAAAAATCAACGTTTTTTATAAGGCCTATGTGCTCGTTCATGTGTGTATGCAAATGAAGTCACGGGTAGGGGCTAGTTTTGAAATAAAAAAAAAACTTATCAAATTACTATTAATTTTATTAGGTTTTGTAATATTAATTTGGTGTAATTTATAAAAGTATCATTAATATTTAAACTCGTTCATATGAGATTCTGTACTGATTAGGAGTAATAAATATTATGTCACCCCGTAATATATATATTATATTATATTAACAATAGATACTGTAACCATACCAATGTTCTCTACTCTTTTTATTTTATGGTTTTTAACGAAAGATCAAAATTATTTTGAAATAAGAACAACATCAATATGACCTGTGTCCCTCTGTTTCGATATTACGAGAAACTTCTTTATCAACGTATGATAGAAATTTTGAAGCAAATCGTTACGATTTTCGGTCACGCGCCATCTTGTTTTTGTTGATAACTGTGTCATTTAAAGTTTATTAAATACACTGGTTATTCCAATTGAATTTTTCAAGTGAAACTTCTATTTCCACGTATGGCAGACTAAAAAAAAAAATTAAGTAATTACATTATTAAATTAGGTCCTAAGCTAATTTTACCTCTTATTATTATTTTATATATATTTATTGTGTGATATTCCTGTTAATGAGGTGAACATATAAAACTACGAGTAAACTTCGAGTGCAGTATTTATACTGCAGCAACACTCATTATTATAAATATATTAAATTTATTTATAAGTTTTTAGTTTATAAGTGGCCTAAAATCTATATATTATATCACGAATAAGTATTTAGTTAATAGAAATATGCCTTGGCTTGCCAAAATATAATAATATAGTCCTCGCGACCCTTGACTAAATAATGTCAGCGTTACTGATTGGAGGAATATAGTAGCGTTTAGATGACGTGACAGCCCGATCATGTTATGTTTATGTTAGCTGGCGACTGATTGTTGATGACTTGTCAATCAAAATCGGTCATAGTAACAATATATTCGCTTTCCTTGTAGACAATAGATATTGCTATATCTCCGTTAGAGATGTTCTCCCTCGCACGCTTTGTTCGTCTCTACGTTAGTATATTCTTAGTATTTGGTCAACGTACGCCTATGTTCTGCTGCCATAGCTGGGAGTATTGTCTGTACTAAGCCAACTTGTAGAACACGTGGCCCGACTGGTTTAAGATTCTATTTTAAAATTTTAATTTTGTAATATCACATTATTGTCTTCAATCTTTTTATATGATACCGTAAGCTTGTTTTATATTCCTTTTATTTTATAAGTTAATTAAAAAAAATTACTGCATTATTATGTTTTTTAATTTACCAATTACCCTTATACCACAGGAAGCAGTCTTACTAGTGAAGTTAGACTTAGATAAACTATGGTAGACGACGTAACAGTCCGATACTAATAAATTGTCATTATTGTGTGCGTTAGCTAGTTTTATTAAAAGAACTACGGAGCTAACCCCAAGCGTGGTTGACTGTTGTTTATAGAACAGGAGCAAAAACGAGCGTACGAGTTCACCTAGTGTTAAGTGATCACCGCCGCACACATTCACTTGCAATACTAGAGGAATCACAGGAGGGTTGCTGGCGTTTAAAGGAAAGTATATGCGTATTTTTTTTTAAAGGCTATGTCGTAGCGTCCTGAAAACACTGCACAAGGAAGCTCATTCCACAGCTTTGTGGAAGAAAGTTTCTTGTAAACCGCACCGTGGAGGAACGCCACACATCTAGATGGTGGGGATGATATCTTAATTTGTCAGTCAAATCAGGTGGTCTCGTGTCATTTAATGATTGGGCAACAGCTGGCATTCATAGAAGCAGACAAAGGCTATATGAACTATATAGTGAGAGATTATTATATAAACATGATGCATCTTTTCTCGGGTATGTTAAAAAATACTCTAAATTATTTAAAAGTGTTTGTTCTATTGCAAAGTCTATGCATATCAGACAGATAATTAAAACTGCACCGACTAATATAAAGATAACTTGGAATGTGATTAACTGGAAATCTGGAAGAGTGAAAGACCGCTACATTGAATACAATTTATCAATAAACAATACTATAATTCAATCTCAGCAGGAAGTTGCTTCTGCTTTTGAGATTTTTTTTCTAACATTCCAGTTTCTATCACAAGCACTCTTGTCTCCTCCACCAGTGTTGCTGACTCACTTCTTCTGGAAAATATTAAAGAATGCCAACAAACTTTCAATTTTAGTTTTGTTAGCCCTGGAGAAATAATTAAAACTTTTAAGTCTCTCGACAAGAAAAAAACTGCGGATATATGGGGCATTTCTGTTAAAATAATAAGTTCAATAATTGATGTCATAACACCATATCTTGCAGTAGTCTTTAATAATTGTATTAATCGTGGCGTGTTTCCTAACCTTTTGAAACATAGTAAAATTACACCAATATACCCGACCCGAATAACTATCGTCCTGTGTCGGTTTTGCCGACCCTTAGTAAAACATTTGAAAAAATAATTTTAAGCCAAATGCTTACTTACTTTCACTCTCATAAGTTACTTCATTTGAAACAATTTGGCTTTACTAGGGGACGTTCAACAACGGATGCAGGTGTTGAGCTGATCAAGAATATTTTTGATGCCTGGGAGGAATCCCAGAATGCACTTGGCATCTTCTGTGATTTATCTATGGCTTTTAATTTTGTTCAACATTCAACGCTGGTCAGGAAGCTATACCACTATGGCATAAAAGGAACTGGAAAGGAAATTCAGAGGGTCGACGTGAATGGCAGGAGATCTCCTGGGACTCCTCTCAGTATGGGGGTACCACCAGGGTCTATTCTTAGATCGTTCCTCTTTCTTATCTATATAAATGATCTTCCTAATGTTATAGAGAAAAAAATAAGGTAGTATTGGTTGCGGATGACACTTCACTGATTTTCATCTGACATCGTGTTCTGGTTTAGCGCTAATAACCTATTGTTAAATAGCAAGAAAACTAAATACATTAAATTTACCGTACCAAATGTCAAAAATGTAAGTGCACATGTTTTGTTAAGCGAAGAGGTGACAGAACCGGTGGAATCTGCTATATTTCTTGGCATAACTCTAGATTCCAAATTATAATGGGGCCCCCATATAGAAGGATTGGCAAACAGACATAGTTCTGCAGCATACGTGGTGAAAAAGATTAAACAATTAACTGATATAGATACGGCGCGACTAGTATACTTTAGTTATTTCCATAGTATTATGTCCTATGGTATATTGCTATGGGGCAACGCTGCTGATATTAATACAATATTTGTGCTGCACAAGAGGACTGTTCGCGCTATTTATAACCTAGGTCCTACAGCATCTTTGAGAGCAAAATTCAAAGAAATTAACATCTTGACTGTTGCTTCTCAATATATTCTTGATAATGTAATGTATGTTTTGTTATGTTATGTTAATTTGCCAGAAACTGCCATGACGGAACCTTCGACAAACCCTTGATGGTTCCGGCGTGACAAATTATAAGTCGCGATCATTTTCCAACAGGAACTTTCGACGTAGATGCTGCAGTGTGATCGGTCCAAGAACGGTTTACAGTATGGTTAGCATTAAGCCATGTTTCATCCAAAAACACAACATTTTGCCAATTTTCAATTTCTTTCACTTGCCGTAAAAAACTATATCTTGCCATCACGATATCAAATCTTTCCATCAATATTAGTATGTAGTAGTAGTTGTATAAGTACTTTCCCCACCGAAAAATAATCCAGCTTCCTTCAGTGATTGCACTAACTTTTTTCTTGTTGGATACTCTTTCCGTAAATAGTAGCCGAACACATGTCTTCGGATGGCATCGGCATATAAGCTATCGATACCTACGACTGGTTTTGCTCGTTTTCTCTTTTTTGGTGTTTAAAGTTTATTTTCTTCTGTTCCAGTCTCGCCATATTTTTCTTTAGTTATTCGTCTAATAGTTCGTTGTCCAATATTAAGCGCATTAGCTACGAGTTTAACCACTGACGTGATAGGTTATATTGGCCCTCCATATTGAGATTCCCGATCGAAATAGTTACAAAGGCGTATACCGAACTCACGTGTCTGACTGTTTAGAACAGTTCTCTGCGTACGTTCGGCCATATCGACGAAATCCACAACAAAAGGCGTAAATAGAGTCCAAATTATCGAGCAAGGGTCAACAGTAGTGCAGTATCAATATCCGAAATCCAAAGCCAGGTCAAAACTATATCACAATGGCAGTGAACTCACAATTTGTACTTTTCGAAGCAACGTCAAGTCGAAACTGCTTTGTTTTGGATTGAGCATTGACGCGAGTTTGCCGGAGGTTGTACTTGTGCTGGCCAGCGATCCTATGTGGCGATCGTATTAGATTTCATTTTTCAAAATTTTGAATTTCGAAAAACAAATGCCGTGTTTTGTGGTAAATAAGTCTGTGTGTGTAATACCTACATTAATAATGATAATCTTATAAAAATAAAAAATAAATGTTCGCGGGACCCTAATATAGTTTAGAAATCAATGTAATAAATAAATTTTGTGTCCTAAAATTATACGTTCGATAAATTTGTATGACTAACTGCACGTCACTTTTGACATTATAGAACAGAAATTTGCTCCTTCAATGTAATTATTAAATAATACGAAACTTCATGAGTGGACAAACGTCAAAACGGCCATCATAGCGTGCCGTACGTATAGGTCGTCATCACTAATTTTTGTACTGCAGGCTCTCGCTACATGGCCAACAGCGCTAAAATGGCGAATATCAAACAGGCACAAAAGCACTTTGACAGCTGCCAGTCTAGTGGTATATAGTGGTCAGTGACCAGAAAGCTTTAAATTGATTAGCAGACTATATCATAACTGTGTGTTTCTGTCAATATCAAATTGATACCTCATAAATACCCAGTATTTCAGAAAAACTCTGTTTTGTAAGCAACATCGATTTCCTTGACAAATTGGAGTGTCTATTTGTAATATTGAAATAACCGTTTTATACTACACGATATGAATTTTATTTCATTAATTTTTTAAAATTTTGTCTGTCTGTCTGTTTGTTCCGGCTAATCTATGAAATGGCTGGACCGATTTTGACGGGACTTTTATTGGCAGGTAGTTGTAGGAGTAAGGAGTAACATAGGCTACGTGTATTTTTATACAAAATATTTTATTTTAGAAAAATTAAGTAATTTTGCAATGTCCAAGAAACGGGCTAACTCTAAAAATAATTTATATGACAAAACAACGTTTGCCGAATCAGCTAGTTTTGAATTAAAATATTTAACTGAATTTGAACGATTTACAAGTGAGTTCCTAGCATTATGTTTACGAGATGATTACCACAATGGCCGCATATACATTAGAAAATTTATTGAATAAGGCGTTACTTTGCGGAAATCCATAATTATACAAATTATTTAAGTTTTCTTTAGTGTTAATTCCGCCAATATTTGTCTTTAAAACAATTCGACACGTGTCAGTCTCGTGCCAGATTTTGGCGAGACAACACGTCCTGAGGATGCCTCGTGTAGAGGCGAAACACGTGTCGAATTGTTTTAAAGACAAATATTGGCGGAATTAACACTAAAGAAAACTTAAATAATTTGCATATACATTAGTTAAAATCTGATTACAAAAATAGATCAATATATTAGAGTAACAGCAGTATTCTTTGACCCAAGCTTTTGACTGTATCGACTTTGAAATACTCATAAACAAATGTAATTTATATTGGCTTAGAGGTGTCACTTCAAAAAGGCTGGAAAATTATATTAAAAATAGGCAACAGTGTGTCCAGATTGAAAAGATGGACGTAAGATCAAATATAGTACGATATGAATAAAGTTGGAATCAAACTAACGCCGGGGTACCTCAGGGCTGTGTACTTCGACCATTATTATTTCTAGTATATATCAACAACCTACCAAATTATACAGAAAATAAGTGTGTCTTATATGCTGATGACATTACAATAATTATCCCTGACACAAGCTCAAAAAGACCATACGACTCGGTCATAAATGATGAAATCATTAAGATCGGCATATGGTTAGAAAGTAATAATATTAATATTAATATAATAAAAACAAAACTCATACAATTTAAAAATTATAATACCTTAGAAACATAACATACAATGAAATTAAAATTGATGAGGTTTTCAAATTAAACAAATCAAATTCTTAGGCATAATAATGGATAGTAATCGTAATTGGAAAGCTCACATTGAATCATTGTACAATTATCTTAATAAGTTTGTTTTTGCAATAAGGAGAAAAAAAACTTTATCGGAAAAAGCGGCTTTAATGGCTTACCACGCTTTCGTGGAATCTATAATAAGTTATGGTATCATAATACGGGGTAACTCAACAGTAATAAAAAAAAATGTTTGTGCATAAAAATCTATAATCACATCCCAATCATAATAAGAGAGGTATTGTCAAATAGGAATTTCTCATCTAAATTGAAAATATTCCTTAGTAAAAACTGCTTTTTTTTTAAATAATATAATACTAAAAAATAATACTGCTACTAACTTTGTTAAATTGATATTATTGAACTAATGATTTAGAAAAGTATTTTGTAAAATTTGCACGTCATAAATGTGGCAAACATGTACTTTATAATATTTATGTAACATCAATCTAACATGTTTATGCAAATAAAAACTGTGACTTATGACTTTGAGAGATATTATATTTAATAAAGCAGTATTTTAGGTAAAATACTCAGGCACCCAATAAAATGTATTATTTTGGTATAGTTGCAGGTCGAATTTCCGCAATTAGATATACTGAAATACACCATATTTACACGTTGTTTTACGTAAGCCGTTCCGATTAATACTAAATCTTTTCTTACAAGCTGGTGGTCTATAAGTCCTCTGTAAAGCGACATGTCACTTCTTCTTCTTAGTTTTCTCATGCCAGAGGATCGTGACTCATATCGTTGATCACATTGATCAACGAGCATCCATAGGTTTCGCTCCGTCGCCTGCGGACCTTCGGCGGGATCCTCAGATTTTTGGTAATTTGATCGTCGGATCAACCTTTTAGTACATGCGTGCAACATGACCACAGTATCACACAACGCTATAAGCAGACCATGTACAGACGCTGAACATCCTCTATCTGGAGCTGTTTTAAGATGCAGATGTTTGTGCGACGGGCCGTCCATGGTATTCGGAGCATACAACACCAATACACACATTTCAAGGTATCAGCACCAGGAGTATTTTAGTTCGATTGCTAGTACTTCTGTGTCGCCACACGTTGCTCAGTTGAGTCATTGCTGTTGTTGCCGTGCTGACGTATTTCTAGCTCAGATTTGCCGGTGTTGTGTAAAGTCACTTCTAGTACCTGCTTATTTAAATTTATATCATTTGAAGTCACCAGTTTAATATAATTTATTTAGGGTTCACACGTGTAAACCCTAAATGATAAAAATATGATGACCCAGCAGCCAGTTAAAGATCACAGTCGCCACATATTGTAAGGAAGTTGTTTCCATAATGAAGCCTCGCAATGAAACTAAACTATAATACATCTGATATGTTGCACCAATCCCGGTTTACTTGTTATTGTTATTGATATATCCGTAGGTATTTAATACTGTAACAAAACAGACATATTAAATATCTTTTATTAGAGACAAATTTATAACAGCAGTGTGATTGACCTTAACAAAGTTGTCGCAATAACTGATGGACACTGGAATTAGATATCGATTAGGAATTAGATATGGAATTAGATTATCGCTTTACCTCAATGTGGCCCTAGCACTGATAGACAAAGGCTATGCAATAAAAAGTATTGTGTTATGAATAAGTGGCCTAAAGTTTGTAAGAGACCACTGCCACGAAAGTGTTCCTGCAACACCAGGAGCGTTGCCATCTTTTAAGATGAGCGAGTCATGTCATACCAGCAAGAAAGTTTCCGGCCACATAACAAACAACTTTGAAACACACGGTGGTGCTGTCCAGCGCACTTCTTCTATATCACGTATCTAGCGAGGCAGCAGGCCAGTCCTTAGAACTCCTCGCCATCAATGGTACACTGGAACGCACTAGAGCGCGCGGAAGGTAACCTATACGATGGACCGATCAGATCAAATCTGATGTGGGCATTCCCGTATATGAGTGTACTCCTCTTTGACCTATGTTTGTGTTCTGTGATATTTGTGACCTCTGACTGATTGTGAAGCGAAAAATTACATCTGCCCCTAATAAAACTTGTTGATAGCCACGACCGCTATGTCAAGAGTGTATTGACCGAGAAAAGATTACATATATTAGCGTTGCATGGCCAACCGTAACAACTCAGCATCATCATACACACAATATAAATGCTAAAGTAGTTTTCACTTCAATAAATTGATACTTTTAGTGTTTATCATTTCAGCCAAAAGATATCCACTGTTGGACAAAGGCCTCAACCAAGATCTCAGTCACGGCTCAGTTCTGAGCTGCTCTCGGACCATCTTATGGGGTGTCTACCAACAATGCGTCTTCCAGTACGCGCTGGCCATTAGAGGACTTTACTATCCCCGCGGTTATCCAACTATGTGCCGTGCCCACTGCCACTTCAGTTTCGCAATCATTCGGGCTATGTCGGTGAGTTTGGTTCTCCTACGGATTATTGATTCGGTCTCGCAGGGAAACTTCGAGCATAGCCTCCTCCACTGCCCTATGAGCGAAAATGAGCTTCCTCATGAAGCCTGCGTCTGCATCCTGTATATCACAACTTGCAATATACACTGCTTAAAAACATTCGTCTTTCGTAGTATTTGGGGCGATAAGATTCCGGAACGCTGCCCATTCGAGTTGGATTTGGACTTTTAGTGTTATCTGTGATGAAATTAGAAGTTATAAATAAACTCTTAAAATTTCGCTGACTTCAATGGTTTCAGTGGCAACTATGATATTAAGTCTAGTAATAATTCATTAGTTGGTACCTTAAATGTATTACATAAACTTACCTCTGAAATTCTCATCATAATGGTGCAGCATATTCCAAATCATATCTCCAGTAATTTCATTGTCTGGCAAGGTTCCACCTAACTTCTGCATCAGAGCTACCCCGTTTATGTGTTGGAGGAGTGAGTTTTTGTCCGTCCCGTGGAAGTATATTCGAGATCGCAGCTTCTCTCGAAGGAATGGCTTGAATAGAGCGAACAGCATATTGAAGATATATGGCTGGTTCACTATGTGGATACCCTTCACTCGCATTGGTATACAATCCTGAAACAAATGTTATATTGGTCATTCATTAGTCTTAAAGTATTTGTGTGGAGCGTCAGACGTGCAATGGTTAAGTCTCTTAAAACCTATCAGTATGTAGCACATATTAATAATAGTATTTTATTAATATTAAAGGTAAATGTATGCATAAGAGGTGTATTAAATTAAATTTTTAGTTATTTGATGCTTTCAGTTTTTGAAGTCGGTTTTTTTAAACGTATTTTTTTAATAACATGATGTTTGTTAGAAGAAAAAATGAATAATCGACGTGATGCAGCTGAGTCGTGTCTGGCTGAAGTTGATATCTGTAATGATGTTTATGAAGTTGAATCAAGCTCCGACGAAGAAATTGATTATTTAGAAAAGCAAGACTATTAATCGGAATCCGAGGAAGATGAGATAAGGTGAGGGATCAGTCGAAATCTCTGCTGAAGCTACGCCGCCGGTGCACTGACTTTTACAAAGAAGTGGATATTTTTTTTGGTCAACAATTACCCTAAACAGAGGAATACACAACGGACAATACGAAGTTATAATATGGTGCTGTGTGCCCCCTGGGCCAAAAATAGCTCGTCAAACAGCTGTTGAAGACTGCATGTCACTGTTGATGATCATATATTTTTTCTCATAGAAAAAGGAAGACGAACGAGTGATTAAGTAATTAAGATTAAGTGATCACCGCCGCCTACATTCTCTTGCAACAACAGAGGAAACACATGAGCGTTGTCGGCCTTAAGGAAGGTGTATGAGATTTTTTTGAAGATTCCCATGTCGTATCGTTCCGGAAGCACCGTACAAGGAAGCTCATTCCACGGCTTTGTAGTACGTGGAAGAAAGCTCCTTGAAAACTGTTGGGACCGCCACACATCCAGATGGTGGGGATGATAACCTAATTTGTGGAGTGTGGAATTCCGCGGTAAGAATCACATGAAGCAGTTCTTCGGAACACTCCCTATGATACCTGCGGTAGAAGACGCACTATAAAGCAACGTCTCTACGCAACGCTAAGTTCTCCAGCCGTCAACAGTCTGGGTCCTAGAGTAAAGGTAAAGCTGCTCTCGTTACACGTGGTTAAATGGATTGAGCTGATACTGGGGTGATGGGGGTGACAGCAATACTCCATGTGTGGCCGGACCTGCGCTTTGTACAGCGCTAGAATCTGGGCCGGCTTTAAGTATTGCCGTGCTCTATTTATGACTTTGACAGTTTGGCTTTGCTCTCCAGATGGCCACGGAATTTGGAATCCCTCGAGATTTCGAGACCCAGTATTCCGATACTTGGCGAGACTTTATGCGCGGTTCTGTGACCTTCCCAGAATACGACTCGAGAATGCTTGGGGAGGGATTCTCATCATTATGTTATCTATTTTATTATTATTACTATATATATTATAAAAATTAATAGATGCCAAGAACTCTAATAATAACAGATTTTCGTGGCATTACGTGCCTGCGCAATGTAAGATCTAGAAAGATTAAGGGTGTCATTTATAGATAACTTGTCTGTGCTGAACAGAAAATAATATTAAGATATTACTTTCTACAATTTAAATAAGCCAATAAGAATAATCCATGTGATTTTTGAAAAAAAAAATATGTCTTTTTAGAGAGGATTTTTGATATTGTTGATTATTTGTAACACAGACGCTATGATTAAGTGTTGATAAATAAATTTAATTAAGAAAACTATACTGACTATATTTTCTATTTCTTTCAATTTGATTATGGACTTCGTGTGTAGTCCACGCAACAGGGTTTTGTTCAGCTTATAGCCTGAGTGTTTCCCAAGTCGTCGTTATGATGGACATATGCATAAGTACCTATAGCTCGCACACAAAGCGATATTTATAAATACGAAGAAGTCTCTAGATAAGTCTGAGCCAAGTGTAAGTACGCTTTATAAATCTCAGCCTTTGGACATTTGGCCCTTATCTAAAAAAAACTATTTGGATATCTTCATTTAATATAAAGTAGTTAAGAGTTTTAAGAATTAAAATTTTATTGATATAGAAATAGAATGTGAATGAAGTCGCGGGAATCAGCTAGTTGAAAACGAATGAAAGATGAAAAGTGTTAAACCTGAATCCAGTCAACGATCATCTTCGCGAAGGATGGTGTGAACTGCATGATGTGTGTGAAGGACAGGCCCTTCATGTTCAATATGACGCTGACCCCAGCCACTTGCGTCTTCGGCTCCACCATGGCTGACTCAAGGCCCATTTGGACACCACGAAATACTTCAGCGAGCGGCACTTCACGGGAATTCCAACATTCTGGAAAAGTACCAATCGACAAAATTAACAAAAAGTCAAAGTTTTTATTTGCATAAACATGTTGATGTTACCCAAATATTATAAAGTACATGTTTGCCAATACATTATGACGGGCAAGTTATAAAAAATACATAATACATTAGTTAATCATAATTTATAATCAATATTTTTTGTTTCTTGTCTACTGCATATCTTATCACTGTGATTTTGCTTGATGTTAGAAAAAAATTTCACTTTAGAAATGAAAATGATTGTTCTTGAGGGCTAAAACAATTAATTTGCTTCCATACGAGTAGTAGTACAACTGAGGGGCGTTGGTTCATTTTACGGGTATCGAATGAGTCCGAGTCGCTTAGTAGTGTACAAGTATTGTGAAGACCGCTGTCGGCGTTTATAGCAATAGCAATGACAGTACAATTATTGTATATTTTTATTAAAAAGAGCGCAAAAAAAAATTCTGGGAGTATCTTGCGCTGCTTCTTCTCTCTCAGAGCGCCATTTGTTTCCGAAGCGGTAGTAGTATCCAGTATATTAGAAATGACATCAAAAATAATTCTAAAGGAATAAATTTTGAGAAAATAAATGCCTTTTAGCAATGCAGCCGCAGTTCAGCGGACTTCTTGCGGAGTGGACTGTGTGTAGGACTAGAAAACGCAGGACACGACCTCCGATCCTTGTTTGTAGTCCAACTGGTTCAAGCGGTTTTCCTCCTTTTCACAATTCGTTTCGCGGTGCGATAGTTTGCGAGCGGAGCGAGTTCACTTGGTATCAAGCGCGTGCGCGGACCGTGAATATAATATTGGTGAAAGACTGGTCCGTCCTTCAAAATGGCGCGGTGCAGCGAAGTGGGGAAGAGAGAGAGCGTGATAGAAGGACAAGGGTAGAGATAGATAGTGGCGTTAACAAATGTACGTAACGTTCGTTCAGATATCGTCTTCGCTCTATCAACGTAGGTGTATTTCGTTGTATAAGCTCATAGTGCCCATAGGAAAACGATGTTCATGACATTTGGCCAAATATTTACCAAGTTCTCACCTCCAGACTCAACTAACATAGTGCGTCGTCCATCTTGGTCTCGAGGAGATAGTATGGACACGACAGAGTGGTCGAAAGCTGACCGCACTGCGTCCGGCCTCAGATCTTTACAGTAATATTCGTGGGCTAATCGAAACTTGTAATAAGCTTGGATCTGAAACCATTGAACACATCTTTTATTAAAATATTCTTGTCACACTTCCTGCGTTTATTTGCAAGGCTTGACGTTGGGAAAACTTAAGAATTATCAATAACAGTGTTGCCAGCTCGACATAGACTCAACATTTTGATGTTCTTGGTTTTTTACAGGTACTTAAACTAAATTTATTTGTAAGGCCGTTTTACTATTGCAAATATGATCAGATACATATAAGATTTTTTTTGTTGTAAATAAATTACATTTAAATTAATAATATAAATTGATATATTATATTCAGTATTATTGAAAAAATGTTTTAATATACTATATTGTAAAATATTCTAATTTAATAAAGTTATGTTTAATAAGTAATTTTCCATATTGAACACGATTTGTGAATATCAGCCTCGAAGACATCTAACTTAAATATTTTATCTCATTAAGGTCCCTTGCCAATACAATAATAATATAATCAGAGAGGAGCTTTCGCTATCGAGTATATTTATACCTAATTAACTTACAAATTGCAGTTATATCTGTAGAACGACTTTAAATAACTAATTACTTATCTTCAATGTAACCTAGTTAAATGAACTCATGTCATTATTTCAATAAATTGTTATCAATAATGTGTGTTAGGGAGATCCCTACACCGTTAAGGAAAATTTATAGTACATAAAATATATTTTGTATTATTTAATATGACAAGCACAAACATAAGCAATAGAATACAAAATGTTTTGTGTTTTTTATGGAAGCTGGAGCCCTGTGATGTCCTAAATTTCAACGTCAAGCTCTTTCATTTTCCATGCTGTTTACCATCTGTCTAATTCAAATTAAATTGTTTTTATTTTTTTACTAGATACCCCAATGTTTCACCAAGTGCATTTTAAGCGATAATGTCTATTTTATTTTAATATAATGGACAATCTTACAACTAATTATACTGTAAGAGTTGTAAAATGTACACATACGACGAATTACAAGTTTTCACAGGTAATAAATAAAGATGTACACAATTATGTAGGAAATAGGTAAAGGCGTTCGCAATTTTCAATTTTTAAGTTATGTACGCTCACCACATTTTAATGCGGATTACTGTACATGATACCGTTAGGGAGGATAACTGATGTACATGAGCTAAAACCATACATAAATGATAAATTTTTGATTTATTTGTTTCTCACTATCTTTATCGGAAATCGACTCATATTATTATGTTAGTGTTTACCTTTTTAAACGCGCTCTCTGCATAGAACTTACAAGGTCTCAGAAACTTCATCAGGAAGTCATCGTCCTCGAACGGGATCACAAGATTTGTTTCACCTGCAACAAATGTAAGCTTAGATTCACAAACACTGGACAACAATAGCTCTATTTCACGAAAAAGATTCAAGGCCTCTCCACAATCCCGAGTCTGTACACGGCTTAGCTAATAATTTACTAGCGCTCTACAAAGCGCAGGTCCGGCCACACATGGAGTATTGCTGTCATCTCTGGTCTGGCGCACCCCAGTATCAGCTCGATCCATTTGACCGCGTGCAATGCAGAGCAGCTCGAATTGTCGGGGACCCAGTGCTCTGTGAACGGCTGGATCACTTGGCGTTGCGTAGAGACGTCGCCTCAATGTGTGTCTTCTACCGCATTTATCACGGGGAGTGTTCCGAAGAGCTGTTTAAGCTGATTCCTGTCGCCGAATTCCACCTTCGCACGACACGCCACAAGTTAGGTTATCATCCTCACCATCTGGATGTGTGGCGGTCCTCCACAGTGCGGTTTTCAAGGAGCTTTCTTCCACGTACTACAAAGCTGTGGAATGAGCTTCCTTGTGCGGTGTTTTCGGGACGATACGACATGGGTACTTTCAAAAAAAACGCGTACACCTTCCTTAAAGGCCGGCAACGCTCTTGTGATTCCTCTGGTGTTGCAAGAGAATGTGGGCGGCGGTGATCACTTAACAACAGGTGACCCGTACGCTCGTTTGTACTCTATTCCATAAAAAAAAATGCAATGAAAAGCGCGAGCGAGAAAGAAGATGTTTCGGTACTCATCTTGGGTCGGTGTATGATTGACGTGCGGTTCAAGTGCGGTAGGCAAAAGTCAGGACAACATACACACTACATACTACCACACTAAATGTAGACATATTATTTGTTCTTGTTTATAACATCCACGCGGACGTCATCATGGGCACCAACTAGTACTGTATATGAACGGTACTTACCTACGGTTCAACGTACTTAACTGTCATTACATAATTGTAAAACCAGCACTCGTGTAAATATTATTATATTAATAATTATGGAAATTATATTTTTTCATTTAGAATATGTTGGGCAATTTATTTCTTCTATATAGAATATGTTGCGCAATTAATCTTTTCTGCCGTGAAGCAGTAATTTACAATCATTACTCTGAAATGCACTTACGACGTAGCTAGTGAATATACTGAGCTAATAGCTAATGAGACAAACTGACGAGCGCAGTGCAATGCCGATCAGAATTTTGTGATTCTCAATAACTGTGAGCGGCACTAGATTGTAAGTAGTAGGGTAGTAAGGGCGTATCACTAACCAATAGCTGAAAGTCCTACTCGTGTCCTCACTTTATCTCATATAAAAATCGCAGCGAAATTTTCTGCATGTGGACGGGGGAGGTGTAACCTGTGTTGATATAGTTTGATACCTACCAATGTGTTTTTGGTTTTCCAATTCATATACTTTATTCGACGTTTTATAAAGTATACAACGCTCTTGTGATTCCTCTGCTGTTACAATCGTTCTAACCTGTATCGTAGAGCAAGGCTAGAAAGTTAGCGATTCCTAACGAGGTTGCAATTTGTAGACATGAGACGTTATCGAGACCCCAATACACTCGAGTAGTGAAATTCTACTTTCCCCCGAGTAGGTACATATATATATTAGCGAATAAATACTAAAATATATAATACAGAACAAACCAAAAAACAGTCAACGCACTCAGTAGTAAGACGTAGTAAACCACGCCGGAACGGCTTACATACCTGCGTTTCGCTTAGGTACGTTATTATTAGATGACCTACGGATATGGTTAGATGATCTACGGTTAGATGACCTACGGATATGGCCAACAGTTAGATTACCTACGGTTAAATGACCTACGGATATGGCCTACAGTTAGATGACCTACGGTTAGATGACCTACGGATATGGCCTACGGTTAGATGACCTCAAGATATGGCCAAGTGTTAGATGTTCTACGCATATGGTCTACGGTTAGATGACATACGATTAGATGACCTATGGATATGCCCTACCGTTAGATGACCTACGGTGCTCGTTATATTAAAATCGTTAACTTTAAGTTCCGATCCAACCCACGTTTTTTTCCAAATACTAATAAATTTAGTAATAACACAAAGTGTCATACAAATCGCGAGTGTAAGACGTAGCTAGTCACACTCAAGTAATATTTCTGGCCTGTTGTTATCGGTTGTGTAACTGCAAGAGACTATCTTGACTTATACATTATCCAAGCCCAATTTGTCTGTACCCGGCTCAACAGTTAGAGAGGCTAAATCTGCAAAATTATGCAAGCGGATTTTCTTTATATTTAATTTAAATTTATTTTTATTTATTTTATGTTACTCACATACATAAAAGTAACTGCATAATAATTTTTTAATAAAATTTTGTTTCAATACCTTACCTGACTAACTATGATGACCTAACTATATTAATAAACTATTCAACAACTTAACTTAAGACTAACAATTTACCTGATTATAATTAAACAAACACTTTAATTAATAAAAACATTTAGAATACTGAAATTAAAACTCTCTTGAATCATGAAGCCGGTACAAAGTGAAAGTTAAGTTACACTAAGTTAAGTAATATTACTGGGTTACTTTCAATTTGTGTTAAATAATTTAGTTCAAAATCGACGTCTACTTCTGTACCTATAGTTAGGCACAATAATAATTATGTTCTTAATCTGATAAAGTTCAAAGCAACATAATTTTTGATAAAACATAATTTTAAATTTTCACATTCCGTAGTCTATGTTACTTGTATTACTTAACTGGCGGACTTAGTACTGTACTGTACTGTACTGTACTGTACTGTACTTATACTGTACTGTACTGTACTGTACTATACTGTACTGTACTGTACTGTACACGTTCACGATTTGTAAATCTAAATCGGTTACAGAAATAATAGATTGCTTTTCTCTCCGTTACAGATGTTTTTCCTCTCTTGCACGCCTTGTTCATCTATACGCCATTATATTGTATCTCGGCCCGCGAACCTTGTTGCACACAACACTCGTATACCTGACAGACTGACGACAGGTTTTAAGAATTTACATTCACTTTGTTTTCGATTTATGCAATTGATGCTCATTGCAAATGACACACACTTTCACAACAGAACCTGCGATAGCTCATACTTCTTAATACAATACGGTCGCTTAGTGACATTAAGAGACGAGACAAACAGGACGTTCAGCTGATGATCATTAATACGCCCTGCCCATTACAATGTAGTGCCGCTCAGGATTCATGAAAAACCCAAAAATTTTGAGCAGCACTACAATTGCGCTGGTCACCTGACACATAAGTTGTCAAGACTCATCAGTAATTTCACTAGCTAGAGCGCCCTTCAGATCGAAACACAAAAATGTATACATATGACTGCTTCACGGCTGAAATAGGCGCCGTTGTTTTACCCATAATCTAGCCGGCATCCTGTGTAAAGGAGCCCCCCACTAGTAAATTGGCTAGTCTGTTAATAAAAGTCCTTCATCTTAATAGATAGTATATTTTATAATAGTGGACTAATAACCAGTATTATAATAGTCACTGACCTGCCATTCAGTTCGGTTCAGTAGCTTTTTTTTATGGAATAGGAGGACAAACGACCGTACGTCACCTGGTGTTAAGTGATCACCGCCGCCCACATTCTCTTGCAACACCAGAGGAATCACAAGAGCGTTGCCGGCCTTTGAGCTATCTCAGAATAACCGATCAAAAAAACCGGCTGTCCGTTTATTAATATAGATAGACTAGGTGACCCGGCAAACGTTGTTTTGACATATTAATTAGGTATGTATGCCCGCTCATTGTATGAATTATAATATTATGTAATGAAATGACCTTATATAATTTATACGTCTACATAGATCATCTTTCTACTCTAGCACCAAGAACCGATGATAACAGGCCAGGCTTATTACTTTAGTGTGCGTGACAAGCTATGTATTACACTTCCTATTCTTATATCACTTTTTGTTAGTGTGCGTGCATTGCTCAAAATAGAGGTTGACAGTCATTCTTAATTTTTTTCGACGTTTTCACAGCTGTCACAGTTAATCTAGACGTATAAGTGGCCTGAGAAAATATGTATCTAGAAATTTATCATATTAGAGGCTTAAGAGCTTTTTATTTTTTCCGTTTAATTTAATTTAATTTATATATTTAATAATTGTGTGTATCGTTCATACTATATAATATACATAGTATGTATACTTCATTGGAAAGCAAAACTATTGAGCGCAAAAAAAGAATGCTGGGAGAGTTTCTTGCGCCGCTTCTTCTCTCTCAGAGAGCCATTTGTTTCCGAAGCGGTAGTAGTATCTAGTAGTATAAGAAATGACATCAAAAAGAATTCTAAAGGAATCAATTTTGAGAAAATAAATGCCTTTTATGCCTTTATTATTTTAATTGCACTGGAAAAATAATTTCAATATACATTCCTAGTAGAAAAAAGTGCGTACACCTTCCTTAAAGGCCGGCAACGCTCCTGTGATTCCTCTGGTGTTGCAGGAGAATGGGGATGCGGTGATAATATGACAGCGTACACGCTCGTTTGTCCTCCTTTTCCATAAAAAAAGTAAATAAATTGTCGAAAAGCAAGTTAAAATGTTAGTAAGTATACCTGCATTTCAGTTGAAATCATTATTCTAATAATTATTAATCAACATAAGTCTAGCTCTTTTTAAGGAAGATGATGTCAATAAGGGTCACAGTATGGTATGTGATCACCGAGACCCATTCATTACCCATCACTCAAGGAGCGTTGCCGACCTTATAAAGCTAAAATAAACATACATATTAATAAGAAAATCGAAAACACAATTGATATGTGACGGTCGAGGATCGAACCGCGGGCTGCGTGGAGAGAACCAACAGTTCTTTTTATCAATAATATTATATTGCGACACCAACGCTTTTGAATGAAACTTTGACCCGCTGAATCATTATAAAAGAACTAAATGAACAATTAGATGATGAACAATCAATACGTTTTACAATAATGAATTGATTTATTGACCAACAATGATGTTACCAATAAAGAAGCTGATTGTAATAAAGAAACTTCCAAATAGTTAATTTCATTGATTCATAAATAATTAGGTCACAATCACGTTTAAAAATTGTCTGAAGCAAAAGTGTGCCTACGCATCTTTTAAGCAGAGATTTCATTTAGTTGTGTTTCGACCGCGCTTAGAATACAACGCCGCGCAATGACAAAACGTTCAGTGAAAAACTGTCCAAATAACAGCATGCCGAAACATAAAATGAATGGAGTGTCGCATTTCACGTAAATATCCCTTTAAATGATGATTGTTTTATGTATATCATCGAACTTCAAGTCAGGTGCATCAAACAAGAGATGATAACAATACTCAATATGTGGCCGAAACCGGCACCTATAAAGTGATAAAATATTGTCTGACTTTATTGATCTAATGGACATCATTTAGAGTTTCTTTGAAACGAATGTAGGTCTGCGTTAAAGTTGACCGCGGAAATTGTAATCTTTCTAGACTGCTTATTCCAATACTTGGCAATACTTTATGGAGAATATTGTACAAGAGTCTATAGTTAACTGGATCTCAGCGTGCACCTATTTTAAAAATCTGACACAGGCTTAACTTACTACCAACTTCAGAGTGTTATATGTACCTAAAGGCATAAAAGGCATTTGTTTTCTCAATGTTGAATCCTTTAGAATTCGTTTTGATGTCATTTCTAATATACTAGATACTACTACCGCTTCGGAAACAAATGGCGCTCTGAGAAAGAAGAAGCGGCGCAAGAAACTCTCCCAGCAATCTTTTTTTTTCGTTCTTTTGTTGTCTTCTTTGCCCTATGCACGCACTACCAAATACAACAAAATACCGACTTCAAACATAATACTCATTAATAAGCCTACATGTAATAATATAACTTCTTTTAAACAAGGCCACACAAAATTTAAAAAAAAAAAACAAATACGACAGCCTTTTTATATTGTGTAAAATTTTGAATGTGGTTTAACTTCAAAATTTTGTAATTTTCAGTTACGTCAGTTTAAAGTATAAGTGTGATTTATGAATTATGATGAATACTGTATTAATTATTTCTCTCCCATTGCTGTACGAATTGATACACTTAATATCATATTCAATAATCATACACATTGATTTATCAAGAATAGGTATTAAGATCGAAAAATTTACATATTATTATGATACTAGCTGACCCCGCAAACGTTGTTTTGCCATATAAAGTATAATTCACGCGATAGTTTTATAAGTAATAAAATATTGCCTATATTATAGCCTGTACATCATTTTGTTCTATTGTCAATAGTTTTTGCAGCGCACGCAAAAAAAGGTTTTCGATTTTACACCTTGTGTTACAAAATAGCAATTTTATTACGGATCCCTAATTTTGAAAAAAAAAATACATAGCCTATAGCCTTCCTCGATAAATGGACTACCCAACACTGAAAGAATCATTCAAATCGGACCTGTAGTACCCGAGATTAGCGCGTTCAAACAAACAAACAAACACTGCAGCTTTATTATATTATTAGTATAGATATTTATCGGGAATAAATACTGCTATTCATTGGGACAATACATATTTGTTTTAATTTGTTCTGTGGTCGGCACAACTCAATTAACTAAAGAATGCAGTGAGTGGACAGTAATCTACGGGTCAAAGGCAGTATTATCCTGTTGTAAATACACCGAATTCTTTGGAAAACTTTGAAATTTTTTTGAAAAAAAAACTCTTTCGTATTTAAACTTGATGTAAGTAAATAAGTACATAAAATAAGGTTTATTTTTTCTAAAATCTAAAATGACACTATTAATATATTAAATAAATATATTAAATGTCTTATAAGATATTAGCATAGTTTATAAATAACATTAATATTCACATGTTTTACGATTGCGTATCTATTGTTTAATAACTGTCCCCATTAATACATCACAAGGTTGATTTATGAATTTATTGTTCGATCAACAATCATTTGGGGAACTTGTATAATATGAATGATTATAAATTGTGCCTTAATGTATACATATTATAATTATTTGTCCTCACTGACTGCCTGATCTCTCAACACAATGCCTAAACCGCCTGGAGATATACTCGAAGGACAAAAAGCAACTAGCGGTGACATAACTGGGGAAAAAATAGTTTGTGGGTACTTATGTATGTATGCACGCAAGAGGTTTTAATTCTTTGGCCTAAGAGAGCAATAATTCTTAAAATTATTTATTCCTCGTGCTATTCTATGTTTGTAGAAAGAAAAATATTGTAAAAATCTTGCAACGATGGCTTTGACAATCAATTATTAAATAACGAATACGGCTGTACGGGCTTCAACCCTTTGTCTATCCTAATAATAGACGAAGAAAACAAAAAAAAATAACGAATGACGCAAACGTCAGAAAATTTTAGGAACCAACTTCACCCTGTTGCTTTTGTGTTACAGTGATGCGCGCACATCTTAAAATTTCACTCTCATAATTATTTCATAACGCGCCTAAAGAAGTATAACTTTAATATGTAAATAATTAATCATAATCATAGTATTGTAAATATAGCTATAAGATTTGTTTTGTATGAATAGGAATAAAATTAAAAAAAAAAGAACAAAATATGTGTTCACGGCGAAAAAGTGATTAAGCTAAAATACCTAAAGACTCTTCCAATATGTGGGCAATTCCAGGGTATAGCGCTCATCGAAAGTAATAAATTAATTAATTATTAACTTTATTATAAACCCTGACAATCTCCTTCCGCCCCTACCAGGGGGTGAGAGGAAGACGTGTCTCAGAAATTATACTTAGAAGACTTAATTTATTTATTTAGAATTTTATCCAGTAGGTTTTTCATGATGCGCACATAAATTAAAACCTCTATAAATATATATATATATATACTATATTTATATATGAAATTCTCGTATCAGTGTATGTTGCCATATTGCACATATTTTTCATCGATTTTTATGAAATTTCAGAAAAAGGTCGTTATGTATTTTTATACCCCAAAAAAATTATTTAAAGGTATTTCCTTCCACAAGTTAAGTCCACATCTTTTGCTTTGTTACTCCAACAATTAATCTAAATACAATTGAAATGTATATAGTATTTGCATAGTAAATTAAAAATAATAAAAATGAAAATAATTCATTAAAACAAACCTTTGAGAAGTTCCCTCAACTCTTTTAAAGCTTTTTCCACATTTTCCGGCGTCTCCCGCAGTTCCTTTTCAGCTTTTTCAATAAACGTAATTTCATTTAAAGGTTCCCTTTCCAGTTTTATTTTATGTCCATTCCAATGAACATACGGCGTCCCATCAGCTTCATATCGCAATCCCATTCTAAGATTTCCTAATTTCTAACTGGTCAGAGAAAACGGCCCTTCACTTCGGTTAAGTAACTTGGTCTGGTTTTCGTTACTGTTTCGTAACTTACTACACCGGCTACTTGAACTTTAAAAAGAGAGAAATCTCAAAATAAACACTCACACGTATTAATTCGATTAATTTTTTATCGATTTTTGATTGTTATTAATGAAAAGCGCAGGCTTCTGTGTGCGCGCGCAGTTCTATATTGAACCAAACCTCGACTGTGATTTCATCTCAGTCTTGTCCCACCTCTTTACTATGAAACGTTTGTGTAAGATACAATATTTGATGTAAGTAGGAGCGAATTGAAAATGAATATAAGTAGGTATGTTGGCTTTCATTTTCACTCAAAATGGAATTATGGTTTGTTAGAAATACCTACAGCAACAACTTTTTATGTATGTTTTTTATTTTTTAGCACTTGCTTTAGATTCAAATCACATCAAAATCACTTTATTCATTTAGATCAAGTAAATGCCACTTATGAATGTCAAGAGTTTTTTTTTCTTTTTACCAGTTGCCACCACTTCGGAGAAGGTTGAGCTTTTACGAGAAGAAGTGGCAAAAATCTCATTGTCACTCTTTTATATCAACGTTTACAGCTTCATCGTTTCACAAATGAATTTAATTATATATTTATATAAGCTGAGTGGTGAAATAAACGTAAAGTGGTGCAACAAAAATACTCCAACATCAAATACTCAATGACGTTAAATAACTCTTACACGAGTAAGTCAAAAGTTTTTTTTTTTAATAATCAATAAATAAAATCACAAGATTTATTGAGTGTAGTACATCAATCCACACAAACCGTAAATAAATAAATAAAGATGTTTTGCGATCATTATACTAACGATTATTAAAATATATATAAAACTATAAATATATTAAATAACTTTTAAAATTATTCTTTGGGTAATATCAGAGGATTTATATTTTTTCACATTAACTACGTCATATCTTTTTGTTAACACCGCGAACGAAAAATGGTTTTAATGCCTTGTTGAAATGACGTTCTATGTATAGCCCTCATTGCCTATTTGCCTAATAATTATTTCTTTTTAAACCTGTGGATTAATATAATTAAAAATTAATAATTATAATATTAATGCTACAAAGAACATTTCAAGGTCGGGGAGTTAGTAGTTAAGTTTCTACCATAGACAACTATTACATATTCGTTACCATAGGGTACGATGGTACGAATGTCTAGGTACTTGTCGGAATTCATATATTCAAAATATTGTATTATTCACATATTAGTACCACGCATTCGAAATAGTATATCTCAGACTAGAGGGGAACGGGCGCAACAAACTCAGTTCAAACTCTCTTTTCTTAATTTGATTACAATATAATATGTACAAGAAAATTAATAATTAGCCTGAGACCATTCGCTCCATTTTCAGTCTGTGGTATCATTAAATAAATGTTACCTATATCATAAATTATTGTCCACAATTCCAACATAGAATGGAGGACGTATTATCAAAATTCAGCAAAACCAAGCAAGGAGATTTCAATATAAAATTACTTGAACCTTCTGTCAATTGTACTTACCTTAAAAATTTATTTCAAAGTTTTAATTTTTTCAATGTGTTTTGGGAACCTAGTAGAATCACTTCTACTACATCAACCTGCTTATATAACATTTTTAACAAATGTTATTATTACCTACTAGTAAACTTATAATTAACTAGCTGACCCGGCAAACGTTGTTTTGCCATATAAAGTATAATTCACGCGATAGTTTTATAAGTAATAAAATATTGCCTGTATTATAGCCTCTACATCATTTTGTTCTATTGTCAATAGTTTTTGCAGCGCACGCAAAAATAGGTTTTCGATTTTACACCTTGTGTTACAAAATAGCAATTTTATTACGGATCCCTAATTTAAAAAAAACATAGCCTATAGCCTTCCTCGATAAATGGACTACCCAACACTGAAAGAATCATTCAAATCGGACCAGTAGTACCAGAGATTAGCGCGTTCAAACAAACAAACAAACACTGCAGCTTTATTATATTAGTATAGATAATTTCAGTCCGACCATAGTGGGTAACTTATAAAAGTAAATACAGGATTGGACAATGTCAGACCAAAAAAGGTGACGATTATACCAGTTACCGGCAGCCGTCTTGAGGGGTTAAGAAATATTTTGGTAAATATTTAATATTTATTTTTACACTGTGGTGAAAGTGCTAATTTTCAATATTACTTACAGTTGAATTCCTTCTGTAAGGAATTTGGCAGGATCTTTACTCCGATAACGGTAACAGTGAACAACAAACATTGTTTTAATCATTGGGTATTGTTGCCCAATGTTGGTTAATCGGTATCCACAAAAGTTGTAAACTCTTATATGACCTTTATTGTGAGAAACATTACAATAATAGTAAAGAATTTAAAATATATGTAAAAAAATACTCCAAGCTCTTTAAAGTAGTTTGTCACGAAGCGAAGACAGGTTTCATTGCAGATAAAAATAAAAACAACAATAATAAAGTAAAAGCCACTTGGAATATAATGAATAATGAATCTGGTAGGTCGAGTTGCGATAACACTTATGTGTGTTTAAATATTAATAATCACGTTATAAATTCGGAAATAGGAATTGCAAATGAATTTGATAAATACTTCTCAGAAATCCAAATTATCACGACCAAAGACCAGAAAAGAGGATATGCTAAAATTACACGTTCCAGTATCTTCAATTGATTTCAAATTTAAGTATGTTATGTCGATATAAATAGCAAACGGTCATCGGGTAAACCTGTAGGAATAGGTGTTCCGCAGGGTTCTATTCTCGGTCCTTTCTTATTGGACAATTCAAGGAAACCCTGGCTTAACGCCGACAGGTACGATGGTACGAATCAGGTCTAGGTACTTGTCGGAATTCATATATTCAAAATATTGTATTAATCACATATTATATAGGGAACGGGCGCAACAAACTCAGTACAAACTCATATATATTAACTTATCTCAAACTTATACCTATATATTAACGATTTACCATTTGTGGTGGGTGATAGCCATGAGATTGTATTGTTTACTGATGATGCTTCTCTTATTTTTGAAGTTGCAGATATTGATGACGAGGTAAGCAATGCACTCTCAAAGATAGTGCGTTGGTTTGAGACGAATAATCTGTACTTAAACAGTAATAAAAACGAAGTGTTTACGGTTCTTTACACCAAACACAGCAGAAAGTACAAATCAACGTACTTATGAATGACCAGACATTAGAACTTGTGGACACTACGGTCTTTTTGGGTATCACGTTAGATATAAAGCTTCAGTGGGGTCCACATATTGCCCAACTAGCAGATAGACTCAGCTCTGCGGCATACGCCGTTAAAAAGATTAGAGAGAAAAACGAATGTTGCGACCGCTAGATTGGTGTACTTTAGTCATTTTCATAGCATCATGACGTACGGTATTTTACTGTGGGGTCATGCTGCTGACATTGATATAGTCTTGCTCTGCAAAAGAGAGCTGTTTGTGCTATATATCTGCTTGGTTATAAATAGTCTCTCATAGAAAATTTTAAAGAAATAAATATTATGACTGTTCATTGTCAGTACATTAATAAAAATTTAATATACGTTCACGAACGTCGACGACGACGTTGCTCTTAATAGTGATTTTCATTATTATAACACTAGAAATAAGGGATTGCTTGTAACTAATCCTAGTAGGCTTCATAAAATACATAATAGCTTTAAGGGTAAATGTATACACTTTTATAATAAAGTCCCAGCCACTGTTCAGGCATTACTTTTAAATCAATTTAAATGTATTATTAATTTTGAATTCGAATTTGAATAGCATTGACAGTACAATAATATTGTATAATTCATTAAAAAGAATGCTGAGATAGTTTCTTGCGCCACTTCTTCTCTCTCAGGGTGTCATTTGATTCCGAAGCGGTAGTAGTATTTAGTATAATATTAGAAATGACATCAAAATAATTCTAAAGAGTCAATTTTGAGAAAATAAATGCCTTTTATGCCTTTTGAAAATATTGTACTCATTTGCTCCGATTCAATCAGATAACAGCTGCGAGCTATTCTCTAGTTTACTACATTGTCTCACGTCTGTCAGTTAACATAGAACGTGATACAACTTAATATACAAATTCCTCATCTCGATTTGTACATTTACAGATTACATTTGACGACCCATATAACCCATTAATCAGTGACCCTGCCTACTAAACTAGAAATCCCGGGTTAAAATCCCGGTAAGAGCCAAATATGAGTGTTTCTTTTCGAGTCATGGATATATAAGAGATAGCCTAAGCAAATGGTCGGGTCTGGGCACCTATTACGAAAATCGAAATACGTAGTTTCGGTCCGAAACGAAAGAACGACGAACTTCGATTTAAATCCTATTACCAAAGTACGTCGGATCCGTATAGTGCGGACGTAATTCGTTTCGGAACTATAGACATAAAAAAAGTGTACAAAGATGATATGAATGTACATACTTATATTACCGGTAAATCGTGCCAAAACCGATAACAAATTAGAAATTTACAAATAAGTTTTTCCTTATGTTAACATGTATTTAAATAATGGAATTGCTTTATATTCCGTTTAAGTTATCTATTTAAAAAATAATCCTATTTTACTGCAAGAAATTATGCTTTAATAGTTAAATTAAATTTGACGTATCATGTCATCTACTGCATTATATTTTTATTTAGTCTGTGGTAGTTTAACATACTTTCGCGGTTTTTTAGTTTAAATTTTTTCAGAAGTAAAGTGAAAGTTATATGCGAGTAAGTATTATTTAGAATAGAATAGAATAGAAACATTTATTACCAATAAAAAAAACACTCACACAAAAAAAAAACAATTTACAATATTAATTAGTATAGTAGTATTTAATTATTAATATAAAACAAGAAATACTTACTTATAGATTTCAGAAAAATTTAGAAGGCATCCTGGGCGAAAGTAAAAGAACTAAATAATAATTTTAAAAATATAATATATGATAAATTTAATCCCTTTTTTTATTTATATGTACAAAAACCTCTCTTTATCTGCAACAAAAGAAATAATATTTTTTTGTGTTTACACGACTATACACAAATTTTTATGATTTATTAGAATATAATTTGTTGAATATTGAACAGACTAGTCTTCATCTTATCTTTTTATTTTATCACTTACAGGCAGATTGCAATAATAGTTATATCTAGTAGATTATTATTCTTAAATTTCTGTTGAGTAATTATTGTATTACCTCATTTCGTGTGCGTGGTGGTCCAGTAACATATTGGTTCATCCTGCTTTGCATTTCATCTTCCCCGACTGAACACACATGTTATGTAAAACACAACATGCGATTGTGATTTGTGATCTTTGCGACCATTCCTGGCTTGTAATGGAGCTCCTTTATAACTAATATAAATAGTATAACTTACCTTGATAGAGGGATCAATCCCTCTCGTATTTTTATAGTGGCTTTATTAGTATAATCTCTTTACAAAGTTTTTCAAATAAAGTATGATTATGGCGATAATTCATAACAATTTAGGGAATCAACCATCGGGAATTTGTTTATTTAATAAATATTGCCGGAGTCGACGTCGCTCTCTTGCTCTTTCAAGGTTTTCTTCGTACAAGAAGACCTCTTCGTACATTAAAAAACGTGCCATTTTATAATAAAATAAATATGTTTTATCTAAAACGAAACATATAAGTCTGTCGTTAAAAGTGACGTCAAACAACGAAAACGTAAGTGTCGAGTGAATTTGGGAATAAGGTAAACGAAAGACAAAATGTCTAATCTCCAACTTCGTTTCGATCTTCGGATTCGAAACACTTTCGTAATAGAAAAATGTACGATCCGTCAACCGAAACTTCGTATCAACAACGTCACTTTTAACGACAGACTTTTATGTTTCGTTTTAGATAAAACATATTTATTTTATTATAAAATGGCACGTTTTTTAATGTACGAAGAGGTCTTCTTGTACGAAGAAAACCTTGAAAGAGCAAGAGAGCGACGTCGACTCCGGCAATATTTATTAAATTACAAATTCCCGATGGTTGATTCCCTAAATTGTTATGAATTATCGCCATAATCATACTTTATTTGAAAAACTTTGTGAAGAGATTATACTAATAAAGCCACTATAAAAATACGAGAGGGATTGATCCCTCTATCAAGGTAAGTTATACTATTTATATTAGTTATAAAGGAGCTCCATTACAAGCCAGGAATGGTCGCAAAGATCACAAATCACAATCGCATGTTGTGTTTTACATAACATGTGTGTTCAGTCGGGGAAGATGAAATGCAAAGCAGGATGAACCAATATGTTACTGGACCACCACGCACACGAAATGAGGTAATACAATAATTACTCAACAGAAATTTAAGAATAATAATCTACTAGATATAACTATTATTGCAATCTGCCTGTAAGTGATAAAATAAAAAGATAAGATGAAGACTAGTCTGTTCAATATTCAACAAATTATATTCTAATAAATCATAAAAATTTGTGTATAGTCGTGTAAACACAAAAAAATATTATTTCTTTTGTTGCAGATAAAGAGAGGTTTTTGTACATATAAATAAAAAAAGGGATTAAATTTATCATATATTATATTTTTAAAATTATTATTTAGTTCTTTTACTTTCGCCCAGGATGCCTTCTAAATTTTTCTGAAATCTATAAGTAAGTATTTCTTGTTTTATATTAATAATTAAATACTACTATACTAATTAATATTGTAAATTGTTTTTTTTTGTGTGAGTGTTTTTTTTATTGCTAATAAAGTGTTTCTATTCTATTCTAAATAATACTTACTCGCATATAACTTTCACATTACTTCTGAAAAAATTTAAACTAAAAAACCGCGAAAGTATGTTAAACTACCAGAGACTAAATAAAAATATAATGCAGTAGATGACATGATACGGCAAATTTAATTTAACTAATAAAGCATATTTTCTTGCAGTAAAATAGGATTATTTTTTAAATAGATAACTTAAACGGAATATAAAGCAATTCCATTATTTAAATAGATGTTAACATAACGAAAAACTTATTTTTAAATTTCTAATTTGTTATCGGTTTTGGCACGATTTACCGGTAATATAAGTATGTACATTCATATCATCTTTGTACAATTTTTTTATGTCTATGGTTCCGAAACGAATTACGTCCGCACTATTCGGATCCGAAGTACTTTGGGAATAGGATTTAAATCGAAGTTCGTCGTTCTTTCGTTTCGGACCGAAACTACGTATTTCGGTTTTCGTAATAGGTGCCCTGATCCGACCGAACCATCGGACGCGGTCCAGGGGGTCTACTCTCTTTCTCCGAATCGAAACTTCGTAAACGAAGTTTCGGTAGTGACCCTACTCTATTTTGTGTTCGGACACATCGACGAAAATCGGAACCGTAGACAATATTCGTCAACGAATGGTGAACGATTGAAATGAACATTATATTAATCCAACTAATTTGAAGAGTTATATTTCATTCCAACATTGGGAAGTAACTTATGACAACCAAAAATGTCTGTATTACAGACGCAATGTAAACATGTCAAATTAGTACTTCAGTAGGTCTACTCTAATTCAACGAAAAACGAAGTTTCGGATGTTTCCTAATACGGTTCCATTCGTTTCCAAGTTTCGTCCCGAACGTCATTGCTTGACATTTCGAATTTATAAACCTACTCTAAATCATTGACGTTCCGAACGAAATTAGAAGATGACAGCTGTTTGTTCGGAATTCTAACGTCAATTTGACGAAACCAAAGATGTTTTTCAAGAATGAATTTTGTTTGTGTGTATTTGGTTGCAAATAGGCTTGAAATAGTTTCAGAATGCTATTTATCGAGGCCGCATATGCAATCAATTTAATATTTGTGAAATTCCCTACTTAAGAGTTTGTAGGAAATTACACAATAAAATTAATGTTACGTAAGTGAACTCCAATGTGAAAGAAGCAGAGAGGTTCCCTTTTAATCAGCTCCATCTTCACGTGAAGCTCTACATACAGGTCGAATACCATGAACTGGTAATAATAATAGTTTTATGTGATGGACAATGTGATATACCATCGAATATGGTCCGCTTCCAGACAACGTCCACGTGTGGTTCAGCCGGACCAAATGCGAGCATGTTAAGAAACTACGTAAGTGGGTATGTCATCGACTGTCGACGATGTATTGGAACTGTGTCACCATATTATAATTAAAAGTAAAGACGAGCCGTTACATAAAACGTTAATTAAGAATAAAATTATAAAAAAAAATATTGAATTAGGCGTAACTTTGCGGAAATCCATAATAATACAAATGCTTTAAGTTTTCTTTAGTGTTAATTCCGCCAATATTTGTTTTATGCGTTTATTTAGGCGTTTATAAACTAAGTTGTGACACTTGTAATGGGGTATATATAGGACAAACAGGTCGAAATTTCGAAATTAGATTAAAGGAACATATTGCCGCATTTAGGAATAATCATCCCGAAAAATCACACTTCACGAAACGTTTAATTGATACAGGTCACTCACTCGGAAACAATAATAATTTTAATATTTTACATACATGTGAAAAAGGATTTCGCTTAAATGTGTTAGAGCAATTAGAAATAATAAAACACAAAAATATCATATTTACATTGTTGAATGAACAAACAAATTTTGTCCCATCACCTTTGTTACGTATCTCTTCCGGGGGTAATACGTCACAACAGCCGACCAATCACAGCGCGTCATTTCATGGGACGAGGGTATAATTTTCATTTGATTCAGTCATGTGCCAGATTTTGGCGAGACAACACGTCCTGAGGATGCCTCGTGTAGAGGCGAAACACGTGTCGAATTGTTTTAAAAACAAATATTGGCGGAATTAACACTAAAGAAAACTTAAATCATTTGTATAATAAAGTTATAGTTGCACTCACGTATTTCAGTAATACTTATAAACACACAATCACGGAAATATGTCTTTTACTTATAAATCAATTGTTCAATTTAATTTATCTTTTTTATCTTATCCATTTTCATTCTGATAATCAGTATGGTGACTTTGTTTTAGGGACATTATTTAAGTATCAATTAAAATACAAATTTATCTTATAGAAATCAATTGCAATTAGAAGTTCTTGGAAACAAATCTTCTAACTATACTTACAATACTACGATTACATTAAATAAAAACTATCATTACGGGGAAGTATACCAAGAATACTGGTAGCATTTCTTCCTTGGATAGCTAGGCTGTTCAAAATAGCTGCCAGCGCTTGGGTTTCCAGTAGCCCTGTTGAGGCGCGAATAGTATACTTTGTACACTCTCCCCGCCTCTGGGCCCCAGGGCCAAGTGTCTCGACACCAAACAGCACAAAGATGAAAGACTCATTGAGACCGACATATTTGCGACGCTTGCTGTCTTCGGCAATCGAAGCAGCAGCCCCAGTACCAACTGACGTAACGTGGACATGAGAAGGAGCCAAAGTGTCGACGCAATCGTCTCCCACACTAGCGACCTGCCCCGTGCCCAGGCCTGGTTCAGTTTTATACCTAGCTGGAGTGAAACACGCATATTGACAATGTCATATTGTCAAGTAGCGTTCCAATCGGCGCAGAAGGTAACGCTTGTAACCAAAAGCCCGACTCATTTTGTGTCACGGCCAAAAAAGAAAAGATCATCAAAGACTGACTTACAAAGAAGTACGTCTCATGCTTTTTTTTGACAGTTTAAATAGTCTGGATAACTTTGAGTATTTGCAATATTTAGCCAAGCATTGTTACCTTCATTCAAATACGCAATCTCTGAGTTACCTGGTACATGATTTACAATTCTAGTAACCAAAAGCTGTGCACTATTAACTGAAGATAGAAATGCTGGTAAGGCAACGACCGAAACTTTACGAGTATCCAAACCACTGAACCGTATCGGTAAAGAGGGTTGAGGACATGCACATGCACATCAACATCAACCCGGTCTAAAATTTGGAAATTTTCGCATTTCGAAAATTTTAACTTAAGGCCGATTGAGCTAAAACTTTCTATTACAACTTTCAAATCATCTAAAACAGATTCCACTTCACCACCCAAAGTACCATTATCCAAGTTCCAAACATTATATTATATTACTTAGTTTTGTTATGGTGCAATGCCTAAATATTGCTGGACCAAGAGGGTCGCCTTGTTGGCAGCCAACGGAAAACCAAATATTATGATTTTTGAATAATAACTTGAATGGTTTACCACATTGCCAAAATAATGATAGATTGAAGGAGTTGAATTTTTGACTTCTCTCAGCAGAACTTCTCTATCCAGAGTTAAAATTATTTTTCACATCTAATTTTAGGAAGACATCACTAGAGTTACTCTCCAAAAGCTTAAGTATTATAAGTTATAATAAGTTCTTGAATATATTCAAATTCAAATATATTTATTCAAAATGGTATGGGGAAAATCACTTATTGAACGTCAACAACTAACACCCATTCAAAAAAGACTGCCTCAGACCTGAGAAGAATGGGTGCAAGAAACTCAGCGGGCTATTTTTTTTATATAGATTAGAATGTGATATCTGAGGTGTTCGTTCATTCCCAGTCTGTGGTGTCATTAAGAAAATCGTTTATGCTATAGTTTCCTACTACCTTTCCTACGCAAACGTTTTTTAACAATTCTTTTAAATTTCGTTATAGATTTGTTTTGTGCATTTTCTGGGATCATATTGTAGAAGCATATACATCGCCCAACAAAATACTTACTAAGGCGACCCAACCGAGTAGTAGGTATAACAAGTTTATGTTTGTTCTTCGTGTTAACATTATGAATATCACAGTTTCTAGAAAATTACTCAATGTGCTAATGAACATACAGAACATTATCAAAAATGTATTGAGAAGCAACAGTCAAAATGTTTACATCTTTAAATTTTTCTACTAATGATTCTGTATAATATAGTTTAATACAGTTTTCTAAGATAATACCTATCACATAATGTTTATGAATCAAATAATAATTAATATTCATTTTATTTGATTTGTTGCTAATCTAATTGCGACGATATCCGATAAATATTTATTGTAAACACGATAGCTACAAATATATCTCTACACCCACAATTTTGTAAGATGCTGTAACAAGGCTTCTACAGTTTTTAGCATATACAGAAGTTTGCTATGCGGCCATGCTTGTGACCACAGACGCAGCTATTAGTGACGTAAATATAGTTTTTGCGCTGCAGAAGAGCTATTCGTGCTATATATCAATTTGGTTATGGAATGCCACACATGCAAAGAGAGGTTGGTTGTCAGTTGGTACAGGTATTAACTTAAATAATTTATATGTCTAGGTAGAGTCTCCTGCTGTTAGGCACTGCATGACAACAGTCCAGGCTTATTACTTTAGTGTGCATGACAGCTACGTCTGATACACGCGATTCACTTTGTTTTAGTGTGCGTGTATCAACAAACTTCAAGTCTTCGTTGATGATACGCGAACGAGTCCTAGGGGGAATCTTCATTTACCGCGATAGTTTTTGAAGTGAAAATTTCTTTAGCCGCGTTGGGCACTTTTTGGTAGGGGAAAATCTAATCGGTTCGTGTCCCCGACATGCTCATGACCGACACGATAAACAAATATATAAAAAAATATGAATATATTATATAGTTAGACACTTTTTGGATTGATAAAATCTCGTGAGTTCGCGTCACCGAAATGCTTATAGCAGTATATCTGTAGCTATACGGCTGACATATTGTGCAACATTAGTGCTGTGTATATCTTATTATTATTGAATTTGTTTAGTGAAACAACAATATGAAATGTGTTTTAAAACAACATATAATTTTAATACCTTTAATTCTTAGTGTTCATATCTATCGGTAGTCTCTTCACCTTCAATTTTTTTTCCTTATTCGGGAAATTCTGGCATTTACAACTTTTTCAGATCTAACATAAAGGTACGGATAGACGTGCTCAAAAAAAGCGTGCTTCTAAGTATGCTTAAAGTGAGCATGCTCATGCAACTGTTCACATTTAGCAGCAATAAGCATGCTTGCTTAAGCATACTCATAAATAAGCATGCTCAAAGCAAACGTACCGGACAGACGTGCTGCTATTTGGCACCAGGCTCTTGGACAAAATGGATGTACAAAGATATAGTGACAGTGATATCCATACAGAACTCAATAAAATAATCATAGTCACCCGCCGCGGATCGAGATCAAATCGACAATAGCATGCTAATAAGCAAACCTGTTCAGACGCGCTCGGAGCACGCCCCCTTCTACCCGCGCCTCAGGTAGCATGCTCGAAAATCAAACGTCGGTTGATTTTTAAGCACGCTCTAAATAAGTATGCTCATTATAGTACACACGTGCTACTAATGAGCACATGCTCAATAAAAGCATGCTTTCGTGCTAGTAATGAGCACGTCTGTCCGTACCTTAACGCGGCCGCCCCGATCTTATAATATGGTCTTTGGCCGCATCCTCCTTAGTAAGTATCTGCTTTAATGATACATTGTTAGTTTTAGTCATTTATGTTGTAGGTTTGGAAGAGTAGTGGTGTGTGGTTTGGAGATAGGGATGTACCTTACTTGTGTCGTGTCATGAGGGTACTGTGTGCTATTAAGTCAATAAATAATAACTATTGAAACTACAATAGTCTAACATACGATTGATACCTAGCCTTTGAAGTATCTTATAAATGACAGACGGCTCCACACTCCACAGTCCACACCCACTGTCGACCACAATCACTGCAATTCAGTTTTGTTCAACACCCCTATTAAATATCTGAAATGGCTGGAAATGAGTTTCTAAAAAATAATAAACGCGTTCCATATTTGAATTAAAAAAAAGTAAACATTAGAGGTTGTTAAGTTGTAATATTATTTATGGCAAGACTTACGTGATCTAGAATGATCTAATAATATTCGAATTTTAAATAAAGATCCAGTATGCCCTTGACTTACTCGGTAATTGTTATTACAACGAATTATTGTTAAAATAATTATTGGCTAATTATAATGTTATCGAAAATGCAATTATTATGAACAATGTATGTAATTGCAGTATATTACTTATAGGTATTTTAAAAAAATAACTTGACATTACAAAAAATATTTTATCAGAATTCCTGCGATACATATAAATAAATAAGTAAAATTGTAATGCGTAAAGTTGATTGGCCTTGCAAATATACTTGGTATAAAGTTATAAGTACCTGAGAATAATCCAAGAACATGCAAAATATTGAATATATGTAAGTATGACAACACTACCACTACAATGATAATTTTGATGTGCAGCCTTGCGAATAAACGCGGGGATCGTTAAAGTACAGTAGACATATGTACCAGTATGGAAACTAAGCCTTGTTGATAAAATACTTACCTATACATGCGTACACTCCATTGAAGCAATAGGGTTGTCAGTTATTTTTCTAAACGACTTCTAAAAATGACGAGGTTCTGAAATCGACTGTATTTTAGGAACGAAGTTCCTTATGGGGCGTTGCGGAGCGTAAAAAAGTAAAAAGCGTAAGATTTTTATGTATAGTGTATAAACATACACTATACATAAAAATATAGGACTATGCATATAAATATTGCATAAGACACTGTTATGGAATATTTTTAAACAACTTTTCAATTTTTTAAATTCTCGTTGAAATATTATATTTGAAATATTGACGGGAACTTTGTATGTTTATACACTATACATAAAAATATAGGACTATGCATATAAATATTGCATAAGACACTGTTATGGAATATTTTTAAACAACTTTTCAATTTTTTAAATTCTCGTTGAAATATCATATTTGAAATATTGACGGGAACTTTGAAATATGTGCTTTTAAACTTTGTCCGTTGAAGTTTCACTTCTATCACAGTCTTAAGAAACTCATCCCTGCAGTCAAGCTACGATCATGTCAAGACGGGGCAATTATCGTTTTCGTGATGACGATATGTGACATTTTCAATAAAATCAGTACGGATATCGTTTCCGAGATTTTAGAGAGTTTCAGTGAAGACACAATTTTATTTCAAAAGTCCAGCATTAATGGTTTCAACACCCTCAAGAATCATGAAAACAACACCCATGATAAAAAAGTTGATAATTTCGAATTTCATGTAGCACCAACTTAGATTTACATTTTAACAGCACTCTCAGTTTTAACATCCTCAAAAACTATGAAAACGACACCCGTGACAAAAAAGTTGATAATTTTTTGCAGCCACCATCTTAAAATTTCATTTTTACAGCACTAGCTAGTATTGGTTTCAACACCCACGAAAACCATGACAAAACACATGTAGGTAACTATTTTTTGTCCAAAATAAATAAATATATAAAAACATCCTCGAAAACCAAACCACACACATAAAAATAAATGACAGTAAATATTGCAGGCACCATCTTAGTTTACCATTGTGGATTATGTACCCGAATTTATTATAATCGATCTCACGCACTTTTAATTCGAATACCTACTATTTATTATGATAATGTAACAATAAATTATTCATAGTATACTACTTTATAGTTTTAAAAACGAAAACCGGAGTTTTGATGGAACCGAGTTCAAACAGCCGTTTACCACGCAATATGCTGGCATTTTTAAAAAGTACTCGGAAACAAATAACAGCGTGACACTCGTCTCGTCTTAACCGCGAAAACCGCTTAGGGGCCTCGTCGATGAGCATGTTTGTGTGAGTGCGTCATTTCGAACGTTCGTAGGTAGTTTCCGTACTGGTACATATGTCTACTGTGGTTATAGGTTCAAATACCAATCATAAGCAAAATGTCTATTGGTAAAATATTGCATATTCTTGGTTTATTCAAGTTTATTTGTCAAATCGTTTGAGTTTTGGAAGTTTTTACGCCCGCTCTTAATATAAGATCTCTAATCTAAGATTATTTAGCTATGGTTTCTAAGTCAAAAAAATTGAGGTTGCATTTTATTAACCGACTTCAAAAAAGGAGGAGGTTCTCAATTCGTCGGTATGTTTTTACCTCATAACTTTCGACTGGGTGAACCGATTATGATAATTCTTTTTATTTGAAAGTTGGTGCTTCCCGTGTGATCGCATTGAAATTTGGTGCAGATCTGACAATGGCATCCAAGAGAAAACTATAAAGTCTTAAATTTGCTATACATACGTATAGCAAAGTGGATGATAAATTTACGAATAACTCAATATCGCGCCAACCGATTTCGATGATTCTTTTTTTATCGGCAAGGATATATATACTTCAAAAATACACTGGCCTTCAAAAGTAAGTATCACACTTTTAAAATTGGGATAACGTTTTAAGTTCACAAGATATACTTTCGAAATAAAAAGGACTCCAAAGAGAATTTAATTTTGTACATAAAATTTTTATAGTCGGTAACTTTCTTTTAAGAATTGGCTGAAAAAAAACTTCAAAAACAAAACCATTCCTTTTTCAAAGTGGACGTTTCCGAATTACAATTTTACCATTCACATTTTTCTTTCTGTTTTAAATTTTTTCAAGATCGATGGGTCTTGTTTTAAAAATTTATGCTAAAAAGCACATAACATTTTTTTATCATGCCTCTTTTAGTTGAAGAATGTGCTAGGATCATGGCTTTTCTGGAACTAGGCATCAGTATGCATCGCACTGCAAGAATGGTGGGTGTGACGGTACGAACGGTCCAGAAGGTAAAGCGAAGGTACGAAGAGACTGGACACCATCCTAGGGGACCTTGTAATAGCAGACCCAGGTGTACTAGTGCCCGAGAAGATCGTTATATTATTTCCACTGTGTTAAGAAATCACCACCAAAATGCAGTTGAAGTCCAGCAACAGCTACTTCAGACCCGGAGGGACTACATTAGTGACAGTACAGTGAGAAGAAGACTTGCTGAAGCAAATTTGAAACCCCGAAGACCAGCGAGTGGCCCAAAACTCGAGAGACAGCATCGAGTAGCGAGACTGCGACACGCCCGTGAACACATGCAGTGGGATGAAGAAGAATGGTCAAGAATTTTGTTTGCAGATGAGTCTCGATTCTCCCTTTACACTTCTGATGGAAGGCGAAGTGTTTACAGGCGACCTGGTGAGCGATACGTTCAAGCCTGCATCTCAGAAAGATTCCAATACGGTGGAGGCAGTGTACATGTATGGGCTGGCATATCTTCAGAAGGTCGCACAGAGCTAGTAGCCATAGAAAATGGCACCCTCACTGGGCAAAGATATGCTCAAGAGATTCTCAATGAGTATGCAGGGCCGTATTTAGCAAATATGGGTGATGGATCGATGCTGATGCATGATAATGCCCGGCCACACACGGCTCATATCGTACAAGAGTATATTCAGGAGGTCGATATCAGCGTGATGGCTTGGCCATCAAGAAGTCCTGATCTCAACCCGATTGAACACGCCTGGGATGAGCTTGGGAGGCTAGTCAGAAATCGCAGACCACCACCTACTACCCTCAGGGCACTAAAGCAGGCCCTGGTAGAAGAATGGGAGAATATTCCCCAACATCGGCTCCGAAACCTAGTGTTCAGTATGCCAAACCGGCTCGAAGCTGTAATCAGAGCTCGAGGAGGCAATACCAATTATTAAAAATTAAATAACATGTAACATTTTAGTTGAATTTTTTTACACTAAACTAAAAATGTCTATTTTCATTGTTTTATCTTTTTTAAGTTAAAAATGTTACTAATGTATAATTTTAGTTTCTAAGAATTAAAGCCTATAAAATTTGCAACAAAACGTTTTTAATCTTAAATCTCTACCTTCCATAGTGAAGAAAAACAATTAATTTGAAAAGTGTGATACTTACTTTTGCAGGCCAGTGTAGTTTGGTGAGAGTTTGGTTAAGTTCTGATTTCCGAATCCATGGCAAAGTAAAGGAACTCTTCAATTCTTAGTCAACTCTCAATCTACACAAATTTAGATAAATTATTGTTAGTTAGCCACATCTCACCTATAACTATGTAGTTATAGGTGAGATGTGCTTGAGTCGTGAGGAGGCGAGAGGCGAGAGCGAGTCGCGGCGGAAGGACACCGATTACATAAATAACAATAATCGTAACTAGAATTAGATTAATTAATTAGATTGTATATGAAATACATAATTATTTTTATACTTTTTAGTGCATATTATATCTATTGTATTTGAATAGTGTTTTTGAAGTCGGTATTTTTGTTAAAATATTTTTGGTATATAAGTATTATTCCGATCTGTTCAATAGTTTTTGAAATAAAACCGAACAAAAAATGGCTCTCCATTTATGATGTAGATTTCGAGGAATAATTTTTGGTCTGAAAGAACATTACTGTGATTGAACAAAAATATCTTTTACACTATCAATTATTATGATTGTTCAGCCACGTAGTACACCGTCACTCATCAGAGCAATTTACACCTGACTGCACGTTGCTACTACGATATAAAAAGGTGATTAGTTTTTGTATCTTTATTTAATCCTATTAAAGTAAAAATTTGTTAGAGTGAGAGGAGTGGAGCTTGCCTACCGCTGACGTATGCGTGAGAGAAAGGGAAGCCAGACAAACTGGTGCCGTAACGCGTTACGTTACGAAGCAGTTTACCCTCCCATAAGAAGTTATCACTTAACAGATGATTTCTTCATTGATGATCTTCTTTTCACACAATTGGAAGCTTGTTCAGACAAATGAGAAATGACGGGGAGATAATTTGTGGGACTATGCCACATATGTGATGCAGTGGATGAACTGGCAAGGAGGAGCTCAGTGACTGAGATGGTTAGCAAAATCCCAGTGTTGTCACTGTCTTTCAGCCTAATACATTCATGGATACTCTCTCCTGCTATGACGCTGCACTACCCAACGGGCAAACTACATAAAGAAGCGATACTGGTCTTAACATATTAACTGTTACTTCTCAATTTATTGTATATATCGTATGTACTTACTTAGGAACATAAGTTAGTTTGATAGAAACTGTCATAACCATAATGTTAACACCAGGAACAGACATAACCTTATAATGCCTAATACTCGGCTAAGTCGAGTTAGTAAGTCCAAGAAAATGGTCAAAACAAATGTATTACGAAATTCAAAAGAATTGTTAAAAACTTTTGTGTGGTAAAGGTTACTATAACATAAATAACATTCTTAATGATACCACAGACTGGGAAAGGAGCGACCGCCCTCAGGCTATTAAATTATACATTATATTACATTGTAACCATATTCTTTTGAGGAAAAAAGAAATAAGCCCGCTGAGTTTCTTGCGCCCGTTCTTCTCAGGTCTGAGGCATACTTTTTCGAATGGGTGGTAGTTTTGACTTTCAATAAGTGATATTAAATATATCTATCCTATTTTAAATCAAAATATTTCAATTTCCGAAACTGATAGATCGACTCATCAGGTGACAGGTTATTATAGCATAAACGATTTTCTTAATGACACCACGGACTGGGAATGAAGCGAACACCCTCAGGCTCTTTAATTATAAATGTTTATTGTACGATATTACATTGTAATCCATATTTTTTATTAAAAAAAAGCCCGCTGAGTTTCTTGCGCCCATTCTTCTCAGGTCTGAGGCAGTTTCTTTTGAATGGGTGATAGATTTTGACGTTCAATAAGTGATTTTAAATCCTATTTTGAATAAAAATATTTGAATTTGAATTTGAATTTGACCCGATATCCGTATGGTGGGCACCATGAAGGATCACACAGCACTCGTTAGTTTGTTAGTTTGATAGGGCCAATGTGCGTGTTCGTTGGTCTTCTTATCTAAACAGCCCAGACCATCGCAGTCCACACACCACTAAATCTCTTATAATAAATTACTTCACTTGCTGTTGAAAGCTTTCTACACCTTGATTTTTACATATGTGTCTTGAGTTGTATGAAGAGTATCATGGCTCCCAAACCTGTTAAATTCACGAAAACTCTTCACCAATGGTGTCGTTATAAGAGAATCACTATTCGCTGCATTTACTCTCAGAATAACTCATAATACGTTTCACCACTTTTTAAAGACAAAAAGTTATTCCTAATAATATTTTACTAAGCATCTTTTCACAATCAGCGTTAGGTACGGATCAGCTCTAAGAACAGAGTCGAAGATGAAACAGTAACTCACGCAAGCCTGAATGTCCTATTATATATTCCAGGATAACATAAGTGTGGCCAGCTTACCAGCGAAAACCCTCGAAAATTCAAGATAATCTCAGGAAGGTTCTAAACTACACGACCATTGACTGTGAAAGGCTGATAGAGTTAAGAGTTTGGAATATGCTCTGTTTATTCCGAAGGGTAAGGTGATGAAGTCATTACACAAAAAAATTCTTAATAATTACTTGCAATTTATTTATGTCACATTCATTCGTTTACGCGAAACATATCTACATCATTGAGCAAACAGGTTACCGGCGAAATTGTTTTCACAAACAAAAACATTTTAACGTAGTTGATTATTTCATTTATTAAATGAATTCTTTGTTAAATGGCGACATTAAATGAACGCGGTAGAGCTATCTAACTGAATCATAATCGTAAAAAATAATTTTAAAATTAAAATTTATTAATTGAAATTTTCAAAACAACAAATCATATATTTAAGAAACAAAATTTAAATCACACTTACGTGGTCGCATAAGAGAGCACGTGTCAATGCCTACGCTAGCGCACGGCTACTACACTATATTACTTACAGGGTGTTCCGAAATGATATTATGGACAATTGATTTATTTAAGTGAAATATGTAGTTTATTTTTAAATATTTTTTTATAAATACGGTTAAAGAGTTATACCAGTATGTTTATTTAATATCGCCATCACAGCGCGACGCTGTATATGTATAATAAAGAATCCCAAAACATTACTTAATAATTTTATGTTATCTAATTTCGCATAATATAAACTTTGGTACTATAATAACACCTAAAATAATTAATACATCTAGATAGGCAACGCATAACAACAGGCCAGATTTACTTATGTGTGCTTGACAGCTACGTCTTACACTCGCGATTTGTTAGACACTTTGTGTTAGTGTGCGAGCGTTGCTGACAATAGAGGTTAGCAGATCGCCGCTATTTTTTCGACCTGTTCACAGCTGCCACATTCTATCTAGACGTTTAAATTATTTAAGAATTAACCTTTATTTTGTTAATACAATATCTTAATCTAACATAACCTATTTATAATAAGTGTTAACTTTTGTAATTTACAACACCTACCAACTCCATTCAAGTGTGTTTCATAAAACTTTTTTTTAATTTCGGTATTCATACTACTTCTAATACTTATTTACTAATTTATACGTCTGGATAGTGCCTCTTGCTGCTAGACAACCGATGAACATAGGCCAGGTTTATTAGTGTAGTGTGTGACAAGCTACGTTTTACATTCACGATTTGTATGTCACTTTGTGTTCTAACTGTTAACATGTACATTTTTTTCGACGTTTCCACACCTGTCACAGTCTATCTACACGAATAAATGATCTAACGTAAAACACATCTCATATAAGGCATAAATATGTTAACATTTTCGTATGCAGTAACATACTGTTAGTCACAGCTTTACCTCACTCACAGCCTTATATATTTATATTACAAATGAAATTCTTAATAAACACATATTAATATTAATAAAATGTTTATAAAAATATTTTTTAGTTTGGGTCATATCATATATTTTTCAATTTATCAAAATGTATTCAATAATAACATTCACCATAAATGAACAAATTTGTAATACAATTACAAAAATCTAACGAACATTCGGAACTCAAAAATCATAAAAACAAATAGTACCTACCTATAGTCACAAGCAGACTTACAATATAATAGCGTCTAGACGAACAAAAGGTGCGAGAGGGAAGGACATTACTAACGCAGATACAGCAAGATAGGAAAGGTAAGCGAATATATTGTTACTGTAACCGATTTTTATTGTCAAGTCGTAAACAGTCAGCCACACTTGGACTTAGCTCCCTAGCTAGTATTTTGAATTAATTGAATAGACAAATCAAAATTGGCAACGTATTCTCGAGCTGCCAGGTCGTCTATAAGCTACTATATTATAAGTGTATGATATCAAACATGTCATGTTAATCGCCCCGTGTTCAATATGCTACGCCACCTACACCTTCACGTTTAAAAACTCCTTTGCACCGGATGCCGGCTAGATTATGGGTACCACAACGGCGCCTATTTCTGCCGTGAAGCAGTAATGTGTGAGCATTACTGTGTTTCGGTCTGAAGGGCGCCGTAGCTAGTGAAATTACTGGGCAAATGAGACTTGACATCTTAGTCTCAAGGTGACGAGCGCAATTGTGGTGCCGCTCAGAATTTTTGAGTTTTTCAAGAATCCTGAGCGGCACTGCATTGTAATGGGCAGGGCGTATCAATTACCATCAGCTGAACGTCCTGCTCGTCTCGTCCCTTATTATCATAAAAAAAAGTACAGTAATAGAACAGTAGTGTATCTCAGCGGTCTCCTTGAAATATATACTTATGTCTGGGCGGAGCGCTAGGGTTGGTACATACAAAAAGATTGATGACGCGGACGGCGCAGCTAATATGACTCGGACAGCGTCTAGCATCCGGCGTGGCACTCAGCAGTTTTGTCTTCCTAAGATTGCTTAGAAGCCGTGTAAATCATGTGTATGTGTGCGTGCGCCGTTCTATTACTGCCTTAATTATAAACGAAATGTTAAGTTATCTACTCCAGGTGTTATATTACTTGTCAGCATAAGCAAATTCTTAATGACACCACGGACTGGGAATAAAGCGAACACCCTCAGGCTCTTTAATTATAAATGTTTATTGTACGATATTACATTGTAATCCATATTTTATATTTTAAAAAAAACAGCCCGCTGAGTTTCTTGCGCCCATTCTTCTCAGGTCTGAGGCAGTCTCTTTTGAATGGGTGGTAGATTTTGACGTTCAATAAGTGATTTTAAATCCTATTTTGAATAAAAATATTTGAATTTGAATTTGTCATGTCATGTATTAATTAATTATGTAGTGACAGAGGTAAGATAAACACAAAAAGCTCATTCGTTATAACTTTAGATCGCGTTAATTAATAACACAGTGTTCCACGTTCAACATTGGTCCATATTCAAGTCAATTCATATAAAAACCTCTATATTTTATACTATTCTTATATATACTAAAAATTTTTTGTACGCACGAATAACTTTTACTTAACAATGTCTGCCCTTTTACTTAAAATTATAAGTCTTTACTTAATATAATTGGTCCATTTTTATGATATATCTTAACTAAGAATACAGAACAATGAAAAAAAAATGTTATTTATTAAAAAACAAACAAAATACGAACCTGGCTTTAAGAATAACCACAGATTGATACTTTTGTGTATTTTTTAGTTTATTGAAACTATTTCACATATAATAATACAACTGTATTTAAAAAATCTTTCTTTTTAATGGGGGTTTATATTTGAAATTTGGAATACTCTGACAAAGCCTCTTGCTGTTACGTAATTATTTACGGTTCTGTATTCTTATTTTTTTGTCACAGTCTATCTAGAAGTATCAAATATATCTACGGTTCTGTATTCTTAAATAAGCCACTACAAATGCCTCCAAACTACAATTACACATTAACATAATGAGAACTGCCACATGGATAGGAATATTTTTTATAAAACTACTTATCAATATCATATATATTTAAACTTCTATACTGCAAGTCCCCTAGACAATATTATGGCAAACCATGACCCTATTAATTTATGTTATTGTCATTCTCATGGCAGGTACAGTGAACACTACAATAAGTATAATATTATATAAACCTGATCATTTGTATCGTTCAATAAACGAGATCCTATCCTTTACTTAGAGTTGCTTTAATATTCAGTTTTTCTTCCCTTTAATAGAAGCCCGAAACTCAGATTTGAGTTTACATAGTAATATCTTCAAATGCGGGTTTTCACCGAAAGCATCGTTAACTTTATATAGTTATTATTATTATAGGTGCCCACAATATATATTTTATTTATTTGTAGCCGCTATTTCGATCCAATTGCATTAATCGTAGTCACGGCAGATCTGACACTTGACACTAAAGGCCCTATAAATAAACTATACCTGACTATATCGCTGACAACATTCTTAATTCAATGATAATTCGGAAGTATTCTGAATGACAAGCAGCATTGCCAATAAACGCGGGAAACGTTAAACGTCCGAATAAACCAATCACAATCAAAATGTTTATTGGTAATTAACTTTTATATTCTTGCGTTAGTCAGGTATAAGTTTATACAAAGTTTATTTGTAAGGCCGTAATAGTACATCAATATGTTCACGTGGCGTCTAATTCGATTGGGTCTTTGATTTCCTAATTCATGACACGCACTACTAATAACGACGTTAATAAATAAAATATACTTTACTGGTCTTCATTTAATGAATGTGAGCCGAAAAATTCCACGATGATAAAAGTTTAAAAAAATACTTATTGTAGTTATGCCATTAAAATATACCGTCCTGGTCTTAGCTTAAAGAATGTGTCTGAATATTAAGTATTTTTGGCAAAGCCGTAAGTGTTCCACTTATGTATGTGCGGCAGAACTTCATTGATAACGGGGTACCACTCGGCGCCGGAGTAGTCTATGGTGGGCAGTTCACCACCGTAGTCAGCCGGCAGGTGACTTGGTTCAAGGTGTTTGTGGAGAGATGACATCTTTGAGCCATGGAAGAAAATCTGTAATGATTAAATAATGGAATTATTTTTTGAAGGGGAACTTCTTTAGAATAGTTGTGATTTGAAACTCGATGAAACGAAAAAGCCAAGACGAAAGAGACACAAACAGGTAAATGTATAGAATAAGATAGGATTAATTATAAATTTGGTTTTAGTACCAGGCGTTCATAGTTGAAGAAGAGATTGTCTTATATATATGACGCGAATACCAGGACTTCATATTCTGTTTATAGGTTTACTTTGCATTACTGTGATCATCACTAAAACCTACAATTATCCTTTTCCCGAAATTTTACTTTCGTAGAACTCTTTTTACTTTTACTTTAGTACTCATTATCTTGTAGCGAAAATTTTTGAAGGTTTCACTTGAATGGTGTGAATTGCACACACTGGTGTTTTTGTCGAAACAATGGGTATCTCGCCACGGCATGGTCACTCTGTTTGATTTATTGTCCAGATCCTTCCAGGTCCAGAATTATAAATATTGGCTAGTAATACCGTCTTATACTACAATTAAAGGAAAAAAATCTAAAACTCTATAACAATTAAAACATTTATAATTAAATAATACAAAATTGTACGGGGGAGTTCGATTTGTACTTCTCCAAGCTTTCCAGTTTGACGAGACTATGGACGTTTTTGTGTGTATGTGTGAGCTAACAGGAGCATTGTCCCAGCGGGCGGTAATTATTCTGCGTGCAAAGAGAGGACTTGCACCTTACAGAGGCTCTAGTATATGGACCAGAACCACTGCTACCTTCTAACACAAATGAAAAAGTGGCTAAGAAAAAAATGGACGAAGCCCATCTAACAGAATGGAGAGATTAGCGAAATAGGTTTATCCCCAATATGATGAAACTACACAGAATACATAAGATTGCAGGTGATACCGGCCAATGTCCCTCAAACAAGCATCTACTTAAATTATTAAAACTTTCATGAGACATTGTTAATTTATTTATTAATACGGCTTTCCTCACGATTTATCGGTGTGGATACAGGTACAGGCACTACGAGCCCAAGTCCGCAGTAAGAGACGGGACATTATCGCGAACCCACTACACTCACCTTGATTAAGGACCTCCGAATGGTCCGAACCTAGTCGGTACCCACACCGATAAATCGTGAGTAAAGCCGTATTAATAAATAAGCATCTATTTACTGTAGGTGTGACAGACACAGAATGCAAGGAGGCAGAAGAACCGCTATAACACGTGCTCATAGAATACGGGCACAAATCCTCCAATCTCCAGCATCACTCGCTGATGCCTGTAGCAATATGATCAGGCTGCTAGACTTCTGGGAAGGTCTGGGCTGATTGGAATAAGAAGACGAATGGAAAAACACAATCGCTCAATCAAGAGGCTAAGTGCACGAACAGCCCAGTAAAACTAACAAGTAATTAACTAACTAACCTCCTTGCAGAGTAACATCAGCCATTATTAATCAAAGGACCATTTCAAACACGACGGCTACTTACTCTGTTCTTTAGTTTTTCTCTGATAAGCGGCTTGAACATCTTCCACACGACGTTGAAGATCATGGGCTCCTTCACGAAGTGCACCTCCTTCAACCGCAGCGGCATCGCGTCTTGAATGAAAGTCAGCAGACGTTTCGAGAAGCTCGGTGTCAAACCCATCGTCTGTGAAAGTTATATTTCATTATTAATACGATGGCACTGCTGCTTACAAAATCATTAGATATTGTGTATTACCCGATTTAGGACAAAATATAACTAATTTCTTCTCGTTAGGACAAATCCGTTTTTAGCGTTGGCTGATCTAGTTGAACCTAACATGAATAAGATAGTACACTTCAGAATAAACTGGTTCGGTCTTTTGTATACTATCATACTGCCTCAAATTTGTCGCCTGAAACAACGCGTAATATTGTAGTAGTAGCTGCGTATTTCATTATAACTAACTGAGAAGATCTTCCACAACATGAAACTTTACAAATCAGAATATTACATTTCATTAGTAAGTCTTTTATAACTAAACTACTATTATTATACATTATTCGTTTTTTTTGTTCCCAAAAAAGGAGAAAACGAGGAACTGCTGGACAGCTTGAAGAAAATATATCCAAAGGTAGTCTTCACAATAATTATAGAGTAAGAAAAAAAATCAGAACCTTTCCATTCTTATAAGTCCCGCACAGGTCAAAATTTTGAAAACGCTAGAACAAATATTAATTTATTTCTTATCAAGTGCCTGAATACAAACTTTCTTGGTGCTATCTTCGTGATTAAAATATTGTTTCCTAAATATATAATTTGTTTGTTTGAAAATTTCAATTAATAACTTTTAAATTTATAATTATTTTTTTACGATTAACGTTAGATAGTTCTAACCGTGTTCATGTAATGTAGCCATTTGTCGTGGTGCTCCCGGCTCCACGCTGTATACTGTACACCGGTCACCAGCTAGTTATAAATATGTATATTAAATTATATCGTAGTTTCATTTATGTTCGTCCGCTCAGAGCAAAATGTATAAAAATAATTAATAATAACAAAAATATTTTCTGCTTTCAAATTATTCACGTATACAATTTAATATCACTCTGATAAGCCAGTATAGCTGTGACTGATAAAAGTAATAATATTATAATATGATTTCTGATAAAAACCGGATATAATACATTTGTAATAAGCATTGATTATAAATGAAAGTCAAATAATAGTTATTTATGCAACTGTTGTGTAATAAAGGGTATTAAAACAAGAATGTGCGTTAGTAGATTGTATCAAGTAGGAACAAAACTTTATCTACACTCATAATATGAATCCTCTATAAAAGATTCTGAAACAGTTAGCTTACTGCTAACATTAAAAAAGCCAGTCCTAATAACCATTACATCATCCAAAGGAGTGTTATTATGAAAACGGATGATATATACTGAATTTCATTACAACAGTCGTTTGGATGATGTAATGGTTATTAGAACATTGGTTGTTTTAATGTTGGCAATAAGCTAACTGTTTTAGATACTTTAATACAGGATTTAAAGGATGGGTGTAGATAAATTAGATAAACAAATGGAGCGGCCACGGCACGTCCCCAGGCAAGACTTGCTTGTGGAAATGGGACAGATGAAAGGACACAATCAGAAATGAAAACAATAATCACTCTTTTCTTAATCGACTTAAAAAAAGGAGGAGGTTCGCAATTCGTCGGTATGTTTTTTTTATGTTTGTTACCTCAGAACTATCGACTGGGTGAACCGATCTTGATAATTCTTTTCTTATTTGAAAGCTGGTGCCTCCCATTGCAATTTGGTCAGATCATATCTGACAATGGCAACCATGAGAAAACCATAAAAAGTCTTGCTATAAGTATGCACATACAACAAATTTAAGAATTACTCAATATCGCGCCAACCGATTTCAATAACTCTTGATAATAATAATTGACGATCATTTCTCTTATTTTATCATTTCTTTTAGCTTTATTTCTATTTTGTACATGTATGTAATCAACAGCCGTAAGTCCTAACCTACAGCAATGAGTTCTTATCAACATGACAAGAACTAAATGTGTTCATACTACGTGCCGGAACCATATTGTGTTCAGTCACATTAGAACACATACAACGAACGTGGTTATCGGCGTCCTTACCGTGAGGAAAATACACTTCCTTCGTATTACAATCAAAGGATATTTAAATTAAATATTGATCTATTATAGATCACACGATACTTAACAAAATACATTGTTTAACTACGTCGTTCACTTAATATTACCTTGAGATAAGTACATCCTATATCCTGTTTTTAGTTGTACCTAGGTAACACAATATTTAGCAAGTCTTATGAGATTTTTACACATGATTCACTATCTCAACCATTAACTCATATCTTAACCAAATCATCTGAGAAATAATTTAACTATGTACAAATATATCCCAAGGGTTCATTAATAAGCCAAGAACGATAGTAATAGACCTGATTTAAATCTTATGATTTATTTTATTTGTGTGTATTGCCAGTAATGACTTACAGTATACAGACGTGCTCTCTTAACTATGGGCCTAATGAAAGGAGAATAGAGAGTGAATGGAGAGGGCTGTGTTCGGAGTTTCCCTGCGAGATCGAATCAGAAATGAGGAGATCCATAGGAGAACCAAAGACACGGACATAACCCAAATGATTGCGAAACTGAAGTAGCAGTGGGCAGGGCATATAGCTCGACGGACAGATGGTTGGTGGAGCAGAAAAGTCCTCGAATGGCGACTACGTACCGGAAGACGTAGTGGTGGTAGGGCCCCCATAAGATGGACCATTGATCCGGTCAAGATCGCAATCTGTTCTACGAGGGCTGTGTAGGACCGATCGTCGTGGCGACCTTTGGGCGAGACCTTTGTCCAGCAATGGCTGGCAACTTCCGGCTGATAATGATAATGATGATGAGATAAATATGTTAAGTATGAAATCGGTTGACTGTTGAGCTCAACATTGCTATTTATAGCGAATATTAATAATATAGAGATAGCTTATACTCGTAGATCATTTATACGTCTGGATAGACTGAGACAGCTGTCAACACGTCGAAAAAAATTTTTGACGGTTGACAGTCAACGTCTATTTTGAGTAATGCACGCACACTAACGAAAAGTGACTTACAAATCGCGTGTGTAAGACGTAGCTTGTCACGCACACTAAAGTAATATACCTGGGCTGTTTTCATCGGTTGTCTAGCAGCAAGAGGCTAAGTATAGACTTCTACTGTTCATCAAATAATTTCAGGCATCTTGACCAACAGCGGTGATATACAGCATAACAATTAAAGCCTTGAGATGAACCCTCAGAATGGTATCCTTTCAATATTCAAGTCACGACTGTCTTCAGAGTCGGTTGAAGCTTCCTCAATGATCAAATTGTGGAGACATTCCTTGAAGACACAAACTGTGATTTTATTGAGCTGACATTGGTATTTGAGACGTGCGGTACTTATACTTAGACTGGTTTGCATCATATTAACTTTGTTTATTAAGTCAAATTTAACGTTAACAGTAACGCTGTCTTTAACATAGACGATGGAATGTGTTGCACCATCGTATTACTTGGCATAGTTAAAGTTATAAAGTGAAATATTATGTCAATATCGAATATTTATTTGAAACTTTTGACAGGACGCTAATTAGCTATTTAACATTAACAATAGCTTTAACCCGCAGAGATTGGACGTTTACGGTTAATAGTTAAAGTTATGACGTCATCTAAAAATTGACAAATGGTGCAACTAATTTATTGCTTAACCGGTAATTTAACATGTTTGTTATAGCTAAAGTTCGTTGGTGCAACCCAGCCTTAAACGAAAATAAATTAATTGTCATAATTTCTATCAAAACTACGACGTAACGAAGATAAAATCCATTTTTCCAATCTTGTCTTATTTACAAGCTTATATTGACATGAGTTGAGATAACCTTCAATTCTATTTATCAATTACTTTTGATAATACCGAGTGTAAATTATTATAAAGTGACAGTATCAATAACGGACTGAATAAAACAATTATTTAAAATGGCTCTGCCAGTTTTCCTGCACAAATAAAACTTTACTGCTTCATCAATATATAAAAATAAAAGAAATAATTTAGAACCTCACAACTAATTGAGTTGCACACAACGTTTAAATTATATTTTGTAATAAACTTAAATTTATTTCATTGTGTCTAAGTAAAATACAATGTAAAAATGTTCTTGATATGAACCCGATGTTGCTATGAACGCAAATGTCTTTATTAATTATAAAATTAAATTTATAATACTATTAAAGTTAAACGAAATCTTAGATATTACATAATAAGTATTAAATTATTGTGTAAATAAATGAAGTATCTGATCGTTATTTCAATAAAATAGCGCCAGGGTGTCGAATTAGCGTGACGGTATATTACAGGCTACATATCTAATATATAAAATTCTCGTGTCACGGTGTGCAGGACCGAACTCCTCCGAAACGGCTTGATCGATTCTCATGAAATTTTGAGTGGATATTGGATAGGTCTGAGAATCGGACAACATCTATTTTTCATCCTAAATGTTAAGGGTGGTCCACACGAAATTTATTTTTTATTTTTATGGCATTTTTTTTTAATTTGTTTTCTTATGAGTCAGCATTTAAAAATACATACAACTTCATTTTCACCCATCTACGATCAACAGTTACTTCTGTATCGCGATTTTAATATCGGCAATACAACGTTTGCTGGGTCAGCTTGTATTATATAGACACGCTAAGTGCAGGCATAGTATTTTTGGTGCTTTATAGCTCAGTACCTAGTCAGGAAAAGTTTTATGACATTTCATATGTGTATATCTAAGCTCACAATATAGTTAAATACTATATGCAATGTAACAATACAGTAAACTTATGTATATTAATTATTCGATTGTCAAGTTGGTAACAATTATTAAAATTACAATAACTTCATATCTTCACGGTACAATCGTTTATATCAGATAATCTTTTCAGTCCAAAATTATCCATTAATTTATGTTTGAAGGCTACGTTATCGAATATCCTGTTTAGAAATTTCGTTTGCCGGTTTAATGACTAATAAGACACATTATACTTCGTACCCTTTATAGTACAGATAACACACGAGTTAAATGCAGAGTTCAGGAATGCGATAGTGATGTGACTTAATTATAATTGATGACTATAATCATGAGTGTGTCGATAAATTTAAGATTTTTTTTTTATTTTATTTATTTCTCGTGCTTTGGCGAGACAACACGTCCTGCGGATGCCTCGTGTAGAGGCGAAACACGTGTCGAATTGTTTTAAAAACAAATATTGGCGGAATTAACACTAAAGAAAACTTAAATCATTTTTATAGATAAATTTAAACAATGCTCTAAGTGTACCATTTCACACTAAAAATAATGTTTTCATAATTTTAACCTAATAATTAAATCTCAAATTGTTGATCTGCATTTCTTCAACACACATATCTAAAACGCTTTGCACCATTTCTCGGGCTTGGCGATAAATAAAAATTCGTATTTTTGGAACTAAACTTAATGGACTTGGATCAGTAATTTTTAAAATAAAAATAAAAAACGGGATTGTAACTGCAGTTTTAACACGACAAACGTTCGATAACTGTCACTGTCGATGACACATCACTACACTGCAGGCTCCCTCCCGCTGTGTACTTCAGGCCCCGACTGCATTCAACTCGCGCCCTACTGTACTTGCATATTCATTCATTAATTTCAGTTAGTAGCTTCAGTCAGACGTCGGGAATAAAACACAAATTATTGAGGCTTCTGAAATATACAGACATGTATTAAGTTCATGTCGATACATATTTTTTAGATAGAAAATATACCTTATAACAAAAGAGCTTAAAGTATACATTTCATTTAGTTTTGATAATATTATATCATTCTATAACACTGTATAATGCAAATTAAAATATTTATAATAGCATACTTTTTTATTTTCATACAGGCAAAAGACATCCTTTGATTATTATAGCACACAATATCAGAATCTTTGACAATTATTCATATACTTACAAGAATTTTGATTTTGTTCATAGTCATCGCAGTTGCAACAGCTATATGAAGCATTCTATTGTTAATTAAATGTAAACACAGTTTTGTGAACGCGCTTAAAATGTATTGGTTAAATCGCTTTATCAATTGTCTTTCAGTCGAGAATTAAACTGGCATTTGAACATTTTTCGGAGGTAATATTGGCATTATCAATGGATCATATTAACCTTTATGTAATATATAAAATTCTCGTGTCCCGGTGTTTGTTACCAAACTCCTCCAAAATGTTATGTGCATAGCGGGTAGGCCTGATAATCGGCCAACATCTATTTTTTAAAGTCCTAAATGACAAGGGCTACACACACCCAAGTATTTATTTTTTGACAAATTATTTTATTTTCATTATGATTCAGCATTCAAAAATACACACAACTGCAAGTTTTCACACTTCTACGATCAACCCCTGTTTTTTAATCACCAGTTTTATATTATTCTGTTCCATCCACAGGTCCATGATGCAATAGGGTTGCAAGATGGCAATCGAATACAATATTTGAATAACGGCAAATTTTATGTATATTTGGTAGGTCTTAACATCGGTTGTCCTCTATTTTTTTTACCCCAAAAGTTTAAATTAATCAATTTTTTTAATTATATTATATGGCAATACAACGTTTGCTGGGTCAGCTAGTCCTACTAATATTATTAACGTGAAAGTTTGTATGTCTGGATGTATGTTTGAGCTTCTTTAACGCAAAATCTACTGAATAGATTTTAATAAAAAATATAGCTTACACACCAGAATAACAAATAGGTTATAATTTATAAAACTATAGTGTGAATTATACAAAATATAAAAGAAGTGTGATTGTTACTAATGAATACAACTAGCGCCATCTCTTATCAACTAGCAAGGAAAAGATCAATACAATTTAAATGGCAAAACAACGTTTGCCGGGTCAGCTAGTAGGTATATAAAACCCATAATTTATTAGTGAACATAATCAGTAATAACATTTCTGTTTAATATTATGAGCCCAACTGTTTATTCCGTCACCAACTGATAACATACAAAGGAGATATTCAAAGAGACTTTGAACCTATCTTTGTTACTATATGCCACTGGTTGTTGTCATCAAACCCAATTCTTTGTGAGTCACGTGTACATAAACAAGGGAGTTTATTATATATTTACATATGTGACTAACGTGAGCGTTGAACAATAGTAAAAGAAAAAATATTTTTACAGCATTGTTTAATAGAGTGAAGCTAGCATTTATGTATATATAGAGTGGTGCATCGTTTTATACATATTTATATGCCTATATCTATACTAATACTAATTACTAATAATAATATATAAAGCTGCAGTGTTTGTTTGTTTGAACGCGCTAATCTCTGGTACTACTGGTCCGATTTTAATGATTCTTTCAGTGTTGGGTAGTCCATTTATCGAGGAAGGCTTTTTTTCAAAATTAGGGATCCGTAATAAAATTGCTATTTTGTAACACAAGGTGTAAAATCGAAAACCTATTTTTGGGTGCGCTGCAAAAACTATTGACAATAGAACAAAATGATGTACAGGCTATAATATAGGCAATATTTTTTTACTTATAAAACTATCGCGTGAATTATACTTTATATGGCAAAACAACGTTTGCCGGGTCAGCTAGTAAGTAATATACAGCCTATATTATAGGCTTAATATTAACAAAAAACATATTTTCCAAATTAGAATGTACTTAAATGAACCTCCTACTTACATGAGATTAGCTCATTGTATTGTAACTACTAAATTATTTTGATACGCTGCAACTTAATCTGTGATATGTTTTGAATTTATTTATGATGACACAACTATCAAAGTGCCGTATACACACACATAAAACACGTCAACATATTATGTATTTTTTAACTGTTTGTATTCTTCAAATTAGTGAAATACATATTCGAAGAATTGTCCCTTTAAGAAAGACCCTGGACCCCAAGAATATGTCTTTTAGCTCGAAAAACCACTGATTACTGCCAAATATTATGTTTTATGACGTTGTTATGTTTTGGCATAAGATTAATCTCGGTAAAGTCAAAGAATAACAGTCAACAATATAACATACATGTGACAATCTACGTCATTGACATTAGTCGAATCAACCTATTTTGATTAATTTATGTTTTTGAAGAAATACAAATTATGATTAGGTACATTTAATTGTGATTCTGTTATTAAACTTACACATTTATTTCCGAAACACGCTATTATGAACCTTTCTCGATACTTGAAAAATATTTAAAAATTAAGTTAAACAACTTTTAATAGATTAAAACGCGTCTAATAGTTAACTGTGTGTTTACATTACATTTTGCGTAAAAGTTAAATTTTTATTATTATTAAAGATAAAAGTTAAAGTTTCGAAACCTTTTCAGGGGGACACTATTTAAATGATACTCCCGTTAATTAAAGAAAATACTATGAAAAAATGTTTTTATACGGCTATCACTACGAGTAGATACAAATGATATAATAATACCTGGTTTCGTGTACACAGTACTTCGCCACCGTGCTCCACGCTGAGACAACTTTCACGTAAATTCTACTCTAGTTGAGTAGGGAGTAGGGACCGCCATCAGTCCATCATTAAGGCGGCACTAAACGCCAGCGACCTTGAGCGATATGAGCTCACGGCTGTCGGCCCGTCATATTTCTATCAAAGCCTATATTTTCGAAATTCTTGCGTGGAAAACGTAATATTTTAACAGGCGCAAACAGTTTATATGCTTTCAATTATCACTATTGATTACTTATCTAAATAAATGTACCTACACAAAAAAAGTACAAGCTCTAAGAATAACTTTTCGGAGAGTCGTACTAAACAAATGCGGCATGCCGAGAAAAAACTTGTTTAAGTGCTATATTTTCACCACAAAACTTGTCTTAAAACACTTTGTTTGCGTATTTTCTGCTTACCCTTTGCCTTAAATCCATATTATTCTGTTGCGATCTGAAGGGCGTCAGATCTAGTGACGTATCAATTATCACCAGCTGAACGTCCTACTCGTATCATCCCTTAATATCATCTAAACATCAAGGGTGTATTGAGAAATCTTAGCTCAGAATGAGGTCATCATTGCTTCTATAATATTCTGACTTTTTTATATGAGAGGTAGCAAAGGGCAAGAGGCTCACGGGATGGGTAGAGGTGAGGCAACCGCCCATGGACATCCGCAGCAACAGGTGTGTCAAGAAATGCGTTGCCGGCCTTTAAGGTATGCTTTTTCATGAGGGTCCCTAAGACTGACGTTTACTTCTAGATTATTGCTACATAACCTATTAGATAAGTTATATATTAAAATCGTGTCTTTATTTGATACAGGCCAGCCTACAAACAAATCACAACTTATTACTTTACAACCTGGGTATAAACTATTTTTATATATTATATTCTACTTTACAATTCAAAAGATCTAATTGTGACTTAGAATTGTTCATTACTTTTTAGATTACTAGCCCGTTCTTGATAATAATATGTATATCTTATCCTAATAATAGAAAAATTAGTCATCATTAGTCAATCATTGTCAATATTAATGTTATTAATTAGAGATCCGACTGATTTATCAATTTGACGAGCTCATAGCCCAGTGGTGTTAAGTAAGACAAAACATTTACATATATGATGAATATCTGATGCCTGATTTGATATCAATCAAAAATTTTTAACTTTATGTATACAGAATTATGTTTTAATAGATAACTGTTTATGAAATTATTACCCATGAAATGAATGAAATTATATCACTAAGTTTTTTGTGATGTGTGGAAATATCAACTTAGCTTCCAAAAGCTCTAGAGGTTTTCTATTGGGTTATTAAGTGTTTGTTTAGAGTTATTGATAATAATCTTTTACCTTGCAGTGTTTGTTAGTTTGTTTAGAGTTACAACAGTTCCATTGCCGTTTTTCTTAAATTTTTCACACATCTTTATTTTGGTATCGATATACAATTTTGGGTTTACTATTTAAGTCCTCTATACACTATAACTCATCGTTATAGTGTATAGAGGACCGTGTAGTACCGCTTTAAGCTTAAAAAAATTATACGACTAGGTAGAGCCTTATGCTATGAGGCTACGCATGATAGCAGGCCCGTTTTATTACTTTATTGTGCATGGTAGGTAAGTCTTACACTTGCCATACGTCAGTCACTTTGTTTTAGTGTACGTGCGTTTACTGTGAATAGAGCCTAGCACTCAGCCGCTATTTTTATCGACGTGGTTATAGCTGCCACTGTCTATATAGACATGTAAATTATCTAAGATTTCAAACAAACAAAATTGTCTGACTGAAAAACTAGCTGACCCGACAGACGTACATAATATGAAATTTTGAATTTAGAACCCAATTTGGACAGTGACATAAGTGGTGGAGCACTTAGATATTTTTAAACCCCAACGAAAAGGAGGATTGCTATAAGTCTTACGTTAGTCAGTATGTCCCTATTTTCTGATCAAGATCTGTTCAGTCAGAGGATTTTTAAGTTTTTAATAAAAAATCACAGTCATATTATAAAAGGGAGAGTTTGTATGTTTATTTATTGGATTGTGTGTTATGGATTTGGATCTAATAAGGTAAGGTTACCTGAAATGAGCGAAACAAACACCCAAAATAATATTTTGATTTACATAAAATAATTGGGTAGACTGGTTATTAAAATGTTGAGTTTCCTGAATTCAATTAAATTTGTTAAAATTTCTTTTTGAGACTTAGACATATTTTCCAGGGTATTTGTTTTACACATTTTACATTACATTGGTGTTAGCGGACATCAACATGTCAAGGATATGACAGCTTTTGTCAAATTGTAAATGTGGCTAAATTGGACTTTTGAGTAAAATTTGACTAAATTTATAGGACATTCAAAAGAGATTTATTTTAATGCTTTTAATGTTAAAAAGTTTTATCATTCTTTTTGAGCATGAATTTTTAAACGCTTAAATCCTTTAGAGGTGAAATATAAATCAGCCTTGAGGAAATGATTCGATAAATGACATTCGACTTATTTGGTTTGTAAAATTCGTCACATCTCTCTTGCTACCAACTGGTGCCAATTCTCTTTCACTATCTTGTGTACGGAAAAACTGAAAAATATTATCTTTTACAGCTGTGCGGTGTATTATTTTTGTACTTTTTTATAGCCATACTTAGGCTTGTTGATTGACGGACACACGACTAAGGAAGAAAGTGTGCTTACATTGTGTTTAAGCACAATTTTGACGTTCCGCTATCAGACTGCTAGTATTTGTCCATAATATTATAGAACGTCTCTGCCACTTGTCAATTATTGTCGTTAGAATAGCACGGTATAGTCCGTATTGCGTGCCGCTTTATATCCGTGCCTGATACGTTCATAGTACGGTCATGGTATGGCACGATGTGTTGCGCAGATGGCTTTACGACTTATATCTACATTTATTAACTTATAGCTCCATATTACAATGTAACAGTCGATGTCATAGTCATTTGTAATTGGTATCGCATACATAATATATTATCGTACAGTCTCGAACACACCACAAAGACAACACGTGTGTATTTATTTATACATTCGCTTTGATGCAAGAGTTTACAATTTCCCTTGCTTGCCAGAACATATTACACACATCAAGAGGAAAGTAAGACCAATTTTTATAATCATTGCAATCATAATACGGTTTTTCTAAGAATGCGACTCGATTTAATGATAGATTTTGTTAACAATTTTGGTGTTTTTCGGAAACAGCTTCTTTGATTTTTTTTGTGTTTTTACACCGGTCTCACAATCTAAACTCACATTATATTGAATTTATTGTTGATGATACACGTGTTTATTGATCGAGTGGTATTTTTAAGTTTATTTTTAAAAAACAAATCCAAGGTCAGCGAAAGTCACAGAGGCGACATAACGTTTAAAATAATTGAATACCAAGTAGTATTGATTGAAACGAATTCATGCAAATCCGAGCGCTTAACAATAGTAAGTGTAATGCATTTTACACGGAAATTGTGCCAAACGACTACAACATAGAAGAACAAACTTTATCCCTATGAATATTAAGTTCAAAATCATAAAAGAAACGAATTGGCAAACTTTGACATAGTAATTAACGGTGTATTGACTTCCGGTGTCAAATAATAATCTAGAAAATAATATTGTGAATATAATTTCACTTTTGGGTTAATATCCCAAACCATGTAATGTTATATTAATAAACCACCACAAGTGGGAGGCTTTTTTACACAGGATGCCGGTTAGATTATGGGTACCACAACGGCACCTTATTCTGCCGTGAAGCAGTAATGTGTAAGTATTAATGTGTTTCGGTCTGAAGGGCGCCTTAGCTAGTAAAATTACTGGACAAATGAGACTTAACATCTTATGTAAATTTTTCGGTTTTTCATGAATCTTGTCCGTAATGGCCAGGGCGTAACAATTTCCATCAGCTGAACATCCCGCTCGTCTCATGAGTAATAACAAAGAATATATAATAGTACAAGTACTGACTACTACTGGTACCTACTGACGAAATAACAAGAAAGAAAGGCTTAAAATTAAACTATTTAATGTTATAAAAATATATAAACATACCTACATATCCACGAAGACTATTCAATAAATAGAACATCCACCATGGGTGACCCTCGCTCGGATTGTCCCACAACGATGCTGACCGAACAAACGGTAAAAAATGTTGAAAATTTTTTTTTCGCAAATTGTGGTGTCCTTAATACGTTTTAAAACCCAAAAAGGCAAAGATTTCGGCTGGAATTGTGTAAAGCATCTTAGACGAACGCTTACGAATGAACCATGTTGTTGCAAGCTGGGTTCAGAAACAAATAAAACTGAACATTACTTAGCTCGATGTCTTAAATAACCGAAACGTCTAGATAGAACCTCTTGCTGCCAGACAACTGATGAAAACAGGCCAGGCTAATTACTTTAGTGTGTATGACAAGCTACGTCTTACACTCGCGATTTGTATGTCACTTTGTGTTAGTGTGCGTGCAATGGTCAAAAGAGAGGTTAGGTTTTGATTTGATTTGATTTGATTATAACAATGGATAAAACGTATTCAACTGGAGCGCTGCTTCTTCGGCACGCTCATAATCCAGAAACAAAATTACTTTGACTTGGCATAAACTACTGGTTTCATCTCAAACTCCAACCCCTAAGAAAGGCGAGTTGTTCGGCCGATAGGCTCTCTTTTGTGGTGGGAAAGGGGAGGTCATGATTGAATATCTCTTTATATACAGAACAAATAAAATACTGCGTATCAAAGAGAGAGAGAGAGAAATGGCAAGGCAAACTAGACAACACAGGTACACATGTGTATGGAGGAAATTTACCCGACCTAGTCATCAGAGATTTATATCTATTTCTAAAGTTCAGGTTATTTGAAAGGATTCGAAGATGATGAAGCCTTAGTTGCTGTAGTACAAGATTTTCGTGATGTTCAGAAATAAAAGGAAGGAATTTTTAGAACAAAATCATTAATATAAAATTAAATTAAATAAATGTTACCGGCACCATATGTACGCATTCTCAATAATTATTGAACGCCTTATGTTTTTTGCTAATACATTTACCTTAAATTACCAGACATAAAGTCCAAAATTATTACAATATTTCTCCAACAAAAGATGGAGATTCCTAGCGTAGTGTTTAAATTCTCTTTGACTCCTAGCAACACAAAATGTACAATATAAATAAAATGATAATCTGAGTCTTTCTATATATGTAAATAATGTTGAACACTGATTACGTAACACGTGCACACTACGTGATCAATTTTAATGTTAATACGTAAAAGGCATCGATGAATTGTACCTAAATTGTGACAAGTCACAAACGCGACTCTCACCCACAAACTAAGCCGTACAGTATTTAACGAAAAGGGAGATGGCAACTTTATTGCTATTCGTAAAAGTCACAAACATCGTGAATATTTTTATGTATATTTTCTAAAGAACGACCTGGATCGCTCGACTTAATTGAAGTCAAAAGTTCTTTAACCGCGTTGGGCACTATTTGGTAGGGGAAAATCTTATGAGTTCGCGTCACCGACATGCTCATGACTGGCGTACGCGATAAGTAAATAATAAAAAAAAATATATCATATAGTTAGCCATTTTTAATAAATTTTATGAACGATGCGGGACCCGAACCCACAACAACCTCCGGCGTTCCCTGCCAGTGCTCTAACCAACTGAGGTAACCGTTAGAGTTACGTATCGTCATAAAACCTTGTATGCAACTCTCAGGCTGTGGCTTCATCTACAGGATCTACTCAACCCCAATATTTGCATATTAGGAAATTGACTTGATATGTCGCTCTTGTAAATCTTAACAATTTGTTATGTTTTTAAAGTGATAACCGTCACTTCTAGGATTAATACATAAATAAAATTTGAAAAACAATTTTTTTTTCTACTTTTTTCTAAGCGGTTCCTCTGCCTTCCACTACTGAGTTATCCATTAACTACAGGACATCCTGTATATGGTCTATATATAACGTGACCATACTTCCCGCTTTTGGCGGGACACTCCAGCTTTCATGCAGTCTGTCCCGGTGTCCCCAGCGAAGCCTTTTGCAAACAGACCAAACGATAATTTCAAATGTTTTTTTTTCCGCTCTAAATGCGTGGAACGACGCGGGCGTCCGCCCGACAATTCAGATTCGCACGGGAAGAAGATCCGATATTTTGAAACGAATTTTTTCAGCCCAAAAATACAATAATACGACTTAGAAGTCACGCCACTACTGGGGATTTGTAAGCCGTGCCTATTTTGTGTTTAGTGCTTTGATTATTTTGTATTATTCTATCTTACATATAAATAAATGTAAAACATTAAAATCTTTTTTCTATTTTTTAATTCCGCAGATGTCTCGCTCTGGCAAAAAATTAATTGCGTTATGTACACAGTGAAGGTCTCCCTTTGGTTAAACACTCTATGTAACTAGGGTAACATAGAGTATGTAAATATGAATTACGATTCATATTAATATTATCTAACATGTCATGTACTTAATTGCTAAATGAGATTACTTACGTAAACCAAGATGGTTATTATAGGTTAGGTTACAGTATTTATAACATCATTACAATTATAATAATTGCGAGGCAATTAAAGTATATTTTGTTCTGCAAAAAAAAAACAATAAAATACATATATTATTTATCATGTATATTTTGTTATTATTGAAAAAGATAATTATTATATTAAAGGTGTTCATAAATCCTGCGTGTTAGCAGGTTACTTTAATAAACGTGTTATTTACACTATCGGGAGTGTAAGACATACCTATAATGCACACTAAAGTAATTAACCTGGCCTGTTGTCATGCATTGCCTAACAGCAAGAGGCTCTATCTACATGTAAAAATTATCAAAGCTTAAATATCTACAAAAAACGTTTAAATAATATTTCTATAAATTGTTTGTTTCGTGCAACCCATCTTAAACATATCGTCTAACAAGATCACGCGATTTAAGTTATTTAATACTAATTATTATTTAGTATAAAAAGAATTGAAAATGAAAAAAAAAAAACATTTTTTGTAAACTTTAAAAAAAGTTATAAACACTTTGACACGCAAACGTCACTGTGTCACCGATGTATTTGAAGTAAGTAGTACTAGAAGAGTCAGTAATTTAGGCTAGGTTGTGTTGGTAACGTTAATATTCCTTTAGATTACATTACAGACCTACCCCGTCCCCATCAAAAGACAACCATCACTACATTTATCCCATACGTGGATGATTACTTCACTGATAAATCAATAATTTTCATTTGAATGCGTGCCAACATCTGTAGACAATCCTGACATTTTAGTTCACTCACTCGGTATTCGAATTCATAGTGAGTAAAAATTTTTTTTTTTTTTTTTCAGTGGGAGGCTCCTTTACACAGGCTGCCGGCTTGATTATGGGTACCACAACGGCGCTTATTTCTACCGTGAAGCAGTAATGTGTAAGCTTTACTGTGTTTCGATATGAAGGGCGCCGTAGCTAGTGAAATTACTGGGCAAATGAGACTCAACATCTTATGTCTCAAGGTGACGAGCGCAATCGTAGTGCCGCTCAGAATTTTTAGGTTTCTCAAGAATCCTGAGCGACACTGCATTGTTATGGGCAGGGCGTATCAATTACCATCAAATGAACGTCCTACTCGTCTCGTCCCTTAATACAAAAAAAAAACAATATCACTGATAAGTCATACAATATTTAATATATAGTTTAAGCTATCTGCACTTTCCGTGAAAATTGAATACCATTATTATATGAGGAAAAAAATAATTTTAATTAATAAACATTTGACATAACCTAATGAATAAGCAGTTAACGTTAAGTTATAACGTTAGTTTCAGTCTTAGATAATTTTATACGTACGTCGATAAATTGAGGCAAACTGTTGGTCTCTATTTTCATTTAGTTGTTATTGAAATAGTATATAAATATATATCCCAGAAGTGAGAGTATATAAAATTCTCGTGTCACAATGTTCGTTCCCGTACTCCTCCGAAACGGCTTGACCGATTCTCATGAAATTTTGTGAGCATATTAAGTAGGTTTGAGAATCGGCCAACATCTATTTTTCATACCCCTAAATGTTAAGGGTGGTCCACACGATTTTTTTTTTAATTTTTTAAACATTTTTTTTTAATTTGTTTGATTAAGAGTCAGCATTAAAAAATACATACAACTTCAAATTTTCACCCATCTACGACCAACAGTTACTTTTGTATCGCGATTTTAATATCGGCAATACAACGTTTGCTGGGTCAGCTAGTAACATATAAATATCAAATGATATTTATACCTCCTTACAAAAATGGACATACCTGACTCCATCCCATATTATGGAAGTCCATCACCACGATGGTCCCTCGCACCTGGGACTCGGGCTCCAGCATGGCGGCCTCATGGATGAGGTAGAACAACCGGAACAGCTGGTCAGCTGTAACCTTCTTTGGGTCCCAACTACCTGTACACAATAATAAAAGTATATTATTTTTACATATACTGGAAAGTGGCAGGGATACGGAATGTAAAAAAGGGGGGTGTTGGGTCATATAGAGAAGATGGAGTGGAGTGAAATTGAGTGGACAAAAGTATTTTCGATATTTGATAAAAGTAGGAACATCACTGATCTGATCTGAACTATTTTTTTTCCTTTGGTTAATTCGACTGTAATATTTGGACGCTTTGAGCCGCGCTGCGTAACGCCGTATGCGACATAGAACATACGGAGCTTTACCACGAGACGGGCAGGGATGTCGACCAACTCAACTTCGACCAATCTTCTTTGTTCGAAGCTTCGGTAACATAATATCCATAAGATACACGTAAAATTATATGACTTTTTAATACCATTTTATTAAAAAATCAATGACCTATTAATATTAAATAAATATCAACCTACACAGCAGACATTAAAAGACAAATTTGACACTTGGCCTACCTCTTTGAAAGTTATTTATGATTAATTAATAAATTAATAGGCAGATTGAATCAAAATATTTTATTTTTTTATATTTAATAGCTCAGAAGTGCTAACCCTGACTGCTTCGCCGGCACCCACGTAGTTTTCGCCGGCAATCGTCCGCTACGCCCGCCATACTGCCTCTCCTCACTAAGTTCTACTTATAGATATTGTATCCGCTTTACACGCTCTCGACTCTTTGAGAGACAGGATTGAGATGTGTTTATATATCTATACTTCTCAAAGAAGTAATGAAAAGCAAAGATATCAAAATAAACATAAAAAGAAAACTCTATAATACTTGTGTACTTCCTGTATTGACCTACGGTTGTCAGACTTGGTCGCCTACGCAGAGACAGATTAAAAAACTAGAGACTTGCCAAAGAGCCATGGAGAGGAGTATGCTGAATATTAATAAAACACATAAAGTTCGAAACACAGACTTAAGACAGAAAACAAAAATCACTAATGTCACTAATGCTATAAGAAAATTTAAATGGCGCTGGACGGGACACACCCTTCGGGGTATAGACAAATGGAGCAAATGTATCACAGAGTGGTATCCCAGAAATTTAAAAAGGAAATCGGGGGGACAATACAGGAGATGGTCAGACGAACTTAGGACGATAGCAGGCAAGACATGGTATAGGTTAGCTAAAGATAGAAAAGAGTGGAAGAAGTTGGAAAAGGCCTTTGCCAACGGACAACCAGATAGTGATAGATACTTAGTTAAGGATAGTTTGTAAGTATATATGTAAATAATACTATCTGAATAAAGGCTTATATTATTATTATTATATATCTATAATGTCTGAATAAATTGTAACCACAGTAAAGTGATAGAACACTACTTTAACTTCATAATTCATACGAGTCGACACACGCACACAAACACACGATTTATACGGCCGCTTAGTAATCTTGGGAAGACAAACCTATTGAGTGCCACGTCGTAAACCGCCGAGATTGGTCACTGTCCGAGTTAAATTAAGTGCGCCGCGACGTCCGCGTCCTCAATATTTTTCTATTAGCGTTTAGCCCAGAAGTAGGTATAGATTTGAAGGAGATCGCTGAGTTATGCTACTGTTCTGTCACTTGTACTGTGTCGTAACTGAGAACAATATTGTCAAATGCAACATTGAAGCATTAATGTTAATTTGTAATCGTGTACGTTCAATCATTGGGGTTATTGAATGACACGGGACATAAGAGCTCGACTATCTACACAATTAGTAATAAAATAACGCGGAATTGTCTGAGTTCAGTGACTATTAATAAAGAAGTTGTAAATAAAGAAATACTTTTGTTACCTGCTGTCATTTATAACACAATACATACTTATTCTTAAGTTATGTACGTACATAAAACAATCTCAAACGGGTATTATTTCTATCAATATAAACTAACACTCTTCTAACCTGACAATTTGTATAACTGATTACTTATTTATATTATGTGCATTTGAAAGTAAATTTAAAAATGACAATATTTTTTTTCATGATAATACGACGTAACAAACAAATAATCTTTAACTTAATCGTCTGCCGATATTATTAACAGTATCACCTGAAACGTAATCAACTAATAGGTAGTAAGTTAACATACGATACAATCTAAAATAGTGTTACACGCACGACGCACTACACACAGCCCAATTTATATATCTTGCACAAGCCCTGACCCGGTTAACATTGTTTTGTCATATATAAATGAAGTATCCCGCGCATTCAATGGATCCTAATAAATGTATATGAAAAGAAATGTCATTGACTGAACTATTTGTATTACGAATATACGGGTATTTCTAAGTCAATAAAAAAATACAGGTTGCACTCCTGGAGTGCCGGCAGAAGTGAAAACTTGATCATTAATGTTGTGCATTTTATTTCATAAAAATTAGAAAAATTGTTGATCCTAAAGACGACCTGTATAGCCGAGTGGTTAGCGATCCTACCTACTAAGCTAGAGGTCCCGGGTTCGAATTCCGGTAGGTTTATATGATGAATATGGATGTATGTTTTCGAGTCATGGATGCTTAAATGTATTTATGTATGTTTATATGAATTTATGTATGTTGAAGTAAGTATATTGTATTAAATATATCATTGTCTTGTAACCCATAACTATACATATGCTTAAGCATATATAGCCTGTGTAAAATCTTGCCCCAAGTTAAGTAAAAAGTGTGTCAATATTATTATTATAAAGGCTATCTGCTACTGCAACTTCCTGCTAATTCCATACTTAAACGATTCTAATTGTACTTATGACGAGTCTGATGAAAGTAAAACAAAGCCCTATTTTATAAATGTTTAAACCGCAATTACTTCCCAATTTTTTAAAAATGTCAAGCGGGAACGTAAAAATTTTACACTTCAGTACTCTAACAATTATCTTACATTTAAAAGTTTTTCTCTGAGAAAAATCAACTTTCATCCATAATTTCACGACTGTCTTACGAATTTTCGATCAGGTCACATGTCCTGACGCGAGTTTAACATTTTATGACCATCCCAAGAAAATTGCTCAACACCGCTAAAGAAGTTTTCACTTCAAACATATAGGTTCCGGATAATTAATCAGCAACATATCATATAGGTAAGTTGTATTTACGTGTACCTTGTGCTAAGGTACACGTAAATACAACCAATGAAAATATTATAATGCGTCATTACTTTAAAACTTGTGTATAAATTGAATTTTATTTAATTCTCGTCCATTGGTTGTGGTTCAGTAGACATATGAGTTACAAGAGGCTTGGTAGCTGGAGTATGATACAAATGGGCTTGTTGACCATCTTACGTCAGGGTGTTGAAGGTGCGTGACGTTGTGCGCGCGCATCGTTAATATTCACTCTGATATAATATTTCCCTGAGGCGCTAAGAGAAGTATATGTTCAACAGTATTGGCCTCACCTCCAACATTAACGATCAACACTCTACGGCCCTTGTGGTCCCTGCCCTTCAAGACGTTCACGACCTTGTGCTCCAAGAAAGAGTTTATTTCGTGTTCAGGAAGAAGTCCGTCCAGTAAGCATGCGTTTTCTTTCTTGAACTCGGCCACTCGTCGCATCTGAAAATTATTCAGTTATCAATAATTAAGTTCTATACACCTATTATAACATTCGTAGTCTGATAATGGAACGGCAAAAGTGTGGTTAAAGACAATTTGAGAACACTTTTCTTCAGTCTAAAAGTCGAAATAGACATTATTTTTAATGAATTTTACGCTTAATAAGTTATAAGTATCGCCTCAGCAATTTTGGCGATCCAGTTAAGTGTAATCGGGTATAACGACTTTCTTGTTTTTGGGTTTTTTCATTTTCAAATTACACAGAGACGCAGTTAGGTTGTTTAGTTTTTAAATTACCGTTTTTTCATTATTAATTCTATACATATATTTGTTGTTGAACATACAAAAGTTCACACATAGTTTTAGATCAGTGACATACATCAATATACATAGACACGCCTCGTGCACTGGTTCTACGAGCTCTTACGTAACACATTACATTCTCATATCAGCGTTACCAATCAACCAATCAGATCAAACTTTACGACGGCTCTTAAACTAATTTGACACTTGATGCGATGTCAGCTCGTTTGATGCAAGTTTCCTTCCTATTTACCTCCCTGTCGTTGAATATGATATTAATAACATATAAATAAACAAGAATCATTGAATGGGTTCAGATTCAGTGTTTCAATCAAATATTTATACACACTTCTGGGAAATTATCACTCGGTAAATTTTGGGACTTGTTCAACTCTCAGGTTGTGGCTACATCTAAAGAATCTTAACAGTTGACAATCTCATCAACCCTAATAATAATTACATGTGAGGATGTGATTACACTTGAGATATTTGATGATGAGAGACAAATTTAATTTGTACCATAATGTATCTATGATGCGGGATAAGAACCCGCGCCTCTCGGGTCACGTCCCAGCGCATGATCGCATTGCTATGTTTGTTTAATGAAATAAAATCAATATCAACAGCATTAAGACATATTAAGACATAATTATGTCAAAGTAACTAATGTTGCATTTTAATATCTGTTAGGGAACGAAACTTTCTTACTGTTTATGAAGCAGAACTAAGTCTGCTCGATACACTACAACTGTGGATAAATATGTGATAAAATATCTAGATATAGCACATATGACAAAAAGATTCCAACTGATCTAATGTGATATCCATTAAAAAATTATCAGTAATTGCCACGACTTCTTTGTCGACCTTAACTATCCGATTGATATTATTAATGTCTACATATACTCCAGATGTTTCTGGTTCTAATAATTTAAATAAAATATCTTAGCACCATTTAACATCATAACAATCTGAACAATATTTTAATTGAGGTAGGTCGTTATTTTTTATTTTTATTTATTTCTTTCTTATTAACAAATTACATATTATAGGTAACACAATTATTGTACATACATAAACTCATTTGAGTTTTACCGTGTACAATAAGGTCGTCGGAAGACATATAATATTATTTAAATTTAAAGTTTAATACTTAATTAACTACTTAAATTAAATTACTTATTTTTAAAGAAAAATTAAACGACTTAAAACTACATACAAATATTAATTATACAGAAGAAAAACAAAACAAAACCAAGGCATGAACATTTAGGTGCTAAGAAATTTTATGAACAACATTACAAACTAAATAACTTACAAATACCCTCAATATTAACACTACAAGTATTGTTGCTTTATCTAAAGAGTGCTTATTTTATTTACAAACAATAGAATAGAAGCAAGAAGGACGAGGAGAGTGAATTTTTTTTATTTCTTTATAAATTAAAATTTATAAATAAATAAAAATTTCATCAGTACAATAATCAGAATTGTGAAGATCAATGTTCCAAGTTACAAAACACATTTTGTAATTGTTTCGTTTTCGGTCGTGTTGGATTAACACACACTTATCAAACCTGCTTATTTGTATAAACATTCTTTTTAAAATTATTTCAAGCTGTAAGTGTATCAATTTTCGCGACTCAAACCCAAGTGCAGTGCCTATTGCGAACGATATTAAAATAAAGTTATTTTTTAATATACATACGTATAACGACGCGATGAGTAATGTTAACCGTGTGCATGGTTTTCGATTACAGATTGGACCGTTGGGCTATGGTTTTGGAATTCAGAGGTTTTTTACAATAATCAAATAAGCTATTAAATCCTAATTCCTTGGTGGATGAATAAGACAAATGCTTAAGAGCCAACATAGGACATATCGCATCTGGTCTCATGGCATAATCTGGTTAAAACAACGTGGTGATGGTGGTGGTATGCACGCAAGAAGTTATACTTCTTTGGCCTAATGAAGCAAAAATCATTAAAATGAATTAGTCCCCGTACAATTCTACGTTTTTAGAATGGACAATTTTGTAAAAATCTTGCAAAGATGGCTTTGACAATTAATTATTATATAATGAATACGGCTGTATGGGCTTGAACCCTTTGGCTGTCCTAATAATGGACGAAGAAACCAAAAAAGAAACGAATGACGCAAACGTCAAAAAATTTTAGTGTTACAGGGATGCGCGCGCATCTTAATATTTCACTCTCATCATCTTTTCATAACGCGTCTAAAGAAGTATATCTTCAAAAATTTCTTATAATCACATTCATTGCATGCTGATAATTAATCCGATAAAAAGTATGTTGAATTATGGCAGTCCACCCATGACCCAACTGGTAGAAGAGGAACCTTCGAAAACTGAGTTCGAGAACGAAGGACTTGGTACGTACCGATGTATTACAATATACACTCCACAATATAAAATGTGTGGGTTTGATAGTTTAATATTCACAATACTAAGGAGCTAATAACAAGCGTTGCTGACTGTTTACCACTTGTCAACCAAACTCGGTTACAGTACTTAACCGCTATAAAACAGATTCGCTTTCTTTCTCTATCTTGCTGTATGCAATTTATCATGATGTGTGGTATTCCTCCACATTGCAGTTTTCAAATAACTATTTACAAGTTTTGAAGGTCCCTTAGTCGAATCTGTCGTCCCGTTTGATCGATATTACATAGGGAGCTTCCAAATCCCAGCAATACTTCTTCCTTTAGCAAGAGATCATGGGCGGCGGTGATTACTTTCTTTAAGATGACAAACGAAGGTGCGCACTCTTGTTGTCGACCGATTACAAACAAAAATCAAAAATTTTAGTAGATAGATCCATCAAATATATTCTTGTCATGTTTTGATATCCAATACAACACATTAAAATAATTTACCAATGGGCTTCATTGCACAGCATGCCGATTAGATTATTGGTTTTTTCAAGAATCCTGAGCGGCTTTGCATTATAATGGGCAGGGCGTATCAATTACCATCAGATGAACGTCCTGCTCGCCTGGTTCCTTATTGTCATAAAAAATTGATACATTGAACCGTATGCAAAACGTACTTTTAAAATTACAAAGACGAAAAGGTAGAGTATTATTGGTATGTAATGTTCGGTGTAAGATGTTATGAACACAGATAATAATAATTATTAATGTTAGTTTAAGCAACATCCAAGCTTGCAACATTGCATTATGTAGTAACTTATTAGAACGCGATGCCACGTCCAAGCGATTGAGCAACAATACTTTTAGATTATTTTAATTACTTCCCGCAGTAGACATAAACGGATATAACAAATAAACTTTGTATAAACTTACACCTGAGAATAAACCAAGAATATGCAAAATTCTTTTTATTCAGCAGTGGCCGTCTTTCAGCTGATGATGATGCTGATGATGCAAAATGTTTACAAATAGACATTTTTATTATGATTGGTTTATTCGAACGTATAACGTTTTATTTGCAAGGCTAACTTGTCATTCAGAATTACCATTGTATTGACAGTGCTGCCAGTGATATCATAGTCCACATTTTGAAAATTCTTAGTTTATTCTCAGGTATAACGTTATTATTATTACAATAAATTTTTCTCTCAATGGTTCTTTAAGACCTAGGTTATAAATAGCGCGAATAGTCCTCTTCTGCAGCACAAATATGGTATTAATACCGGCAGCTGCCCCATAACATTATACCATAGGACATAATACGTGGGTAACACTGAAACTGTTTAGAACTACCCAGTTAGAAACATTGCTAATAAGAACTTTTTTGAATTTCAAACTTAGAACTCTTTGGTAACCTAATGTAGGATATTGCATTCACTTGTCATTTGTTTTTTTTTGTGTATTGGCGGCAAATCTAAAACTCTTGTTACACGTGAAAATGAAACTAACGCGAGAAAATTTTCGGTCAATGATTTATTATGAGTTTCGTTGGGAGCTAACTCAACCACAAAGCTATGTTAGGCTGCGATTAGCATTTCTCAGTGAAGCCCCATCTCGTGTCACTATTTATAATTGGTTTAACGAGTTTAAGCGTGGACGTAGCAATCTCAATGATGATCCGCTTGAGGGACGTCCATTAAGAGAGACTACTGACATCAGTGCTGTGCGACGCATGATAGAGGAAGAGAAGAGAGTAACCTATCAGCGGATACGGGCAAGCCTAGGAGTTGGTATGAGTCAAGTGCAAAAAATATTACACGTACATTTATGCGTCAGGAAGATTTGTACCAGATGGATTCCTCATACTTACACCGACGACCAGAAACACCTTCGCATGGACTGGTAGCGCCAGATGTTAGATAAGATTAACGGCGGTGTCTCAAATGCTGTATTTGACATCGTCACAGGTGATGAAAGCTGGACATATTGCTACGAACCGACGATCGGCCAACTAAGGTAAAGAAAGGAAGAAGTCAAGGAAAAAAGATGATTGCCCCATTCTTTACTTTACTTTTGACAATTACTGCAGGCTGAAATGTCATTCGCTGTTTTCCTGTTGTCTTGGAAAAAATTCGACAGCAGCGCCCTCGAAGCAGGATCCGCCTTCACCACGACAGTGCTTCAGCGCACTCCGCAAAACGGACTGTTGAATATTTGACTATGGCAGGTGTCGAGATAATGAGTCATCCGCCATACAGTCCTGACCTGGCGCCCTGCGACTTTTATTTATTTCTAAAGATAAAATTGGAGGCATTCGCTTTACGAGCCCTGAAGATGCGGTGAAAGCGTACGAAAATTCCATAGAATAGACCCCTAAGGTGGAATGGGCCCACTGCTTTTCTCATTGGTTCCATGGAATGCGACGATGTGTAGAGAGGAACGGAGATTACTTCGAAAAACAATAAAAGTATTGGCAATTTTCTACATTAAGTCGTTTTTCATTTTCTAAACATTTTCAGTGTTACCTAGGTAATAATAAACATTCAGTTATTACACGAGCATTAATACTTTTGAAATCCATTTATTATGAACTATTATTACGTATTCTGCAAGTAAGTAGAAAACATAATGATCTTGACATTAGGTACACCTTGCATCTAAGGCCATACCAGATTCTGATACAACCTCATTAGCTCAGGTAGAGTTAATGTAAGCATTGATAATGTTATAATACATCCAGATGAGTGGTATATCAACTGCACGCAACATGTTTTCATAATACCAAGACGGTTTAGACTTCAATGGTATAACATAATGATGCCTTGTTACTTTCGACACAATAACAAAACTACCGTTGAGTAACTTAAGATAGCTGATACCCCGCGACTTCGTCCATGTACACACACCTCTGAGCACTTAGCTGCCGCATTTTAATTAACATTATAATAAAGAACACTTATTTCATATTATTATGTTGTCGCGACTATTTTCGTAAATAACGATGTGTTCTGCAAAATCATAATACATTTTATTCTATCATCAATCGATTTTGCAGCGCACGCGATGTAAATAATATTTTAGGTAGTTTTGTGCACATTGGGTTCATTTTAAAAAAAATACAATATAGCCTGTCACCTACGCGATAGCGTAGCTTCGTAGTGAAAGAATTGTTTAAATCGGTTCAGTAGTTATAGGGCCAGTTTAATGCCAGTGGGAGGGTCCTCTGCACAGGAAGCCGGATAGATTATGGGTACCACAAGGAGGCCTATTTCTGCCGTGAAGCAGTAATATGTAAACATTACTGTGTTTCGGTCTGAAGGGCGCCGTAGCTAGAGAAATTACTGGGCAAATGAGACTTAACATCTTATGTCTCTAGGTGACGAGCGTAGTTGTAGTGCCGCTCAAAATTTTTGGGTATTTTCAATAATTCTGAGCGGCACTGCATTGTAATGAGCAGGGCGTATCAAATGCCATCAGCTGAACGTCCTGCTCGTCTCGTCCCTTATTTACTTAAAAAAATAAAAACATTCAAACAAAAAGCGACTCAAATCTTAACTTTATATCAGTATTTCCCATCCTTTTTTATTCTATACTTTAAAATTCCTAATATTTTTATGGCCCCCATATATAATTTTTAACCTTTAAAAATTGTTTTACTCCCTTAAGAAATATAAGTGATAAGTTTTAGGAAGAAATCACTATGAATTTGCTATCAAAACATCGTAAGTAAAACTTCAATACATTTATATATTACTAGCTGACCCAGCAAACGTTGTATTGCCGATATTAAATCGCGATACAAAAGTAACTGTTGATCGTAGATGGGTGAAAATTTGAAGTTGTATGTATTTTTTAATGTTGACTCATAATCAAACAAATTAAAAAAAAAATGTCAAAAAAAATAAAAAAATAAAAATTTCGTGTGTACCACCCTTAACATTTAGGGGTATGAAAAATAGATGTTGGCCGATTCTCAGACCTACTCAATATGCTCACAAAATTTCATGAGAATCGGTCTAGCCGTTTGGGAGGAGTACGGGAACGAACATTGTGACACGAGAATTTTATATATAAGATATAAATGAAAAACTGAAATTCAAAATAATTTTAATATATTTTCTTTTCTATATTCATTTAGTGCGATTCTTGCACTTGATGCATGCTGCACGAAGATTTTATAGCTTTAATCTCAATTCTCCGTGTTGTGTTACATCAAGTTGATTTCTTTTTTTTTTTATAAGTAAATCATTTACAACACTAAATCCACATTCAGCTAAATATGAAGATGGAAGCGGTAATTAAGTTATCTTGCACATTTGGTTCCGTTTTGGGTATTTGGTTTCAGTTTCTTTACAAAGCCACACCAGCGCTCCTTTTATATTAAATAATGTTCCTACTAATTCATCATTTTACAATTCTGCGAGTTGTTCTTGATACTAAATATTTTAAATATCAGACAAATCCACTAATATCATAAGATACATAATAGCTTTAAGGGTAAATGTATACACTTCTACAATAAAGTCCCAGCCACTGTTCAGGCATTATCTATCATAAATAAATTTAAATGTTTTATAAAAAAATGGCTCTGTCGTAAATCCTATTACTCCACTGATAAATATCTAAATGATCGGACAGCCTGGGACTAGATTGTGATTATTTTATAGCGGTAGAAATGACTGTACAATATTGTATATTTTTATTGAAAAGAGCGCAAAAAAAAAGAATGCTGCGAGAGTTTCTTGCGCCGCTTCTTCTCTCTCAGAGCGCCATTTGTTTCCGAAGCGGTAGTAGTGTCTAGTAGTATAAGAAATGACATCAAAAAGAATTCTAAAGGAATCAATTTTGAGAAAATAAATGCCTTTTATGCCTTTTAATATCAGCTGCATACTAAAGATTATGTTTGAGTGGACAAAAATGAGATTTTATAACTCCTGGATACAACTTTATTATTACGACTTAACAGTGTAACGGTACGTAACCTTAGTTTTAACAACAATGAACGGAAACAATGCCTTTCATAACTTTATTTTACACAGTAAAGTCCTAGTTAAAGTCACAAACATCAAATAAAAACTTACTAAGTAAGTATTTTGCTAAGTTTTAAATAAATACCAGGGTGCGTGTAACAGGTGTATTTACGAGTGCTATTGTTATTACTTACTAGCTGTTACCCGTGACTTTGTCCTCATTTACCAGTATAACCATATAAGTTAGGAGGTCGAAAAATTCTCAAAAATGCCTCACGTATTAAATGAAGGCCTTCTGCTAACAGTAGATGCAACGATTAATAAAAGGAGCTAATAATTTATATGTAGATGAATGCAATATTAAGATCGTCCTTGATGGATACTATGTTACGTCTGTGTCGTCGGCTGCATGAGTTAGTGTTGCTCAAGCTGTGCTGGTTTCTGGAACTGGTTCGTGTTAATAGCTGGCTTCGGAGCCCCGTGCGTCTAGTTACCCGTTACGAGAGTTGCCCAATCTCTACTATTATATATAACTAGCTGACCCGGCAAACGTTGTTTTGCCATATAAAGTATAATTCACGCGATAGTTTTATAAGTAATAAAATATTGCCTATATTATAACCTGTACATCATTTTATTCTATTGTCAATAGTTTTTGCAGCGCACGCAAAAATAGGTTTTCGGTTTTACACCTTGTGTTACAAAATAGCAATTTTATTATGGATCCCTAATTTTGAAAAAAAAAACATAGCCTATAGCCTTTCTCGATAAATGGACTACCCAACACTAAAATAATCATTCAAATCGGACCAGTAGTACCAGAGATTAGCGCGTTCAAACAAACAAACAAACAAACACTGCAGCTTTATATATTAGTATAGATTATAACTACCGCTACTGATAAAGCTGGTTAATCAACTGTCTCATATTTATAACCTAGGTCCTAAATAATCATTAAGAGAAAAAATAAAAAAAAATAACATTTTGATTGTTGCATCTCAATATATTCTTGATAATGTTGTAAATGTATGTTCATAAGCACAATATCGAATGTACCAGAAACTGCGACAATCATAATGTTAACACGAGGAATAAACATTAACTTGTTATGCCTACTACTCGGTTAAGTCGTGTTAGTAAGTCTGCTATGCTTTTACAGCATGATCCCAGATAATATACAAAACATATTATGTGTTAGGAAATGAAAAAGAATTGTTAAAAAACGTTTGTGTGGGAAAGATTATTATAACTATGATTTTCTCAACGATACAGACTCCGAATGGAGCGAATACCCGCAGGCTATATAATTATAAATGTATATTGACGACCTGTATAGCCGAGTGGTTAGATTCTACCTACTAAGCTAGATGTCCCGGGTTCGAATCCCGGTAGGAAGCATTTATATGATGAATGTGGATGTTTGTTTCCGAGTCATGGATGTTTAAATGTATTTATGTATGTTTATATGAATTTATGTATGTTTAAGTAAGTATATTGTATCAAATATATCATTGTCTTGAAACCCATAACACAGGCTTATTATTAATATCATTATTGTACGATATTATATTGTAACCCTATTTTTATGAAAAAAAAAATGCCCGCTGAGTTTCTTGCGCCGGCTCTTCTCTGGTCAGACACATACTATTTCGTATGGGTGATTGTTTTTGACGTTCAAAAAGTGATTTAAAATCCTATTCTGAATAAAAATATTTGAATTTGAATTAAATGAATGAATGCGTTTCTGCTCGAGAACGGGACTGTCCAACGATACTCAGTAGTATGTACACAGTATACATAGGTATGTCGACTGTAGTATAGCCTGATAATGTGTACGTAATATTATATAATACACAGACTTATTGAGACTCAGAGCTTACATTTTCGATGAACGATACAAGAGGCTTATGGTAACTAAAGTATGAAATAAATACTTTGGTTTTAATATGGTCCATATATTATATATGGAATACTGCGTCAATTACTGTTTTTGATCTTGTTGTTCATACAGTGTGACTCCTGCACATTTTCTTTAATTTGGCGTCCACAAACTCAATCGAAAATCGCAAAATTAACATTAAGCCTATAAACTGCATAATATGATGTACATGTTACTAGGATGACACAATCATGATTTCAACCGCTATATAAGATATTACTATCACCGCTACTATATTTGTGTTCTCCTGGTGTCTATGTATCGTTATAACGACAGAATATATTAAGGTATACTCGCTTCTTATATAATTCAATATCTTCTTCAACTATGAGCGCCTGGTACATTTTACCTACATTTACCTGTTTCGACCAATTGTTACTTCTTTGCTTTTTCTTACCATTTATCGTCTCGCTTTTTCGTTTCGTTGAGCTTCAAATCACAGCGATTCTAAAGAAGTTTCACTTCAAAAATTTGAATCTGTGGCGCCGCACGAACTTATAATTTGCGAATAAGACAGAAATAATAGAACTTAATGTAAATTCAAGTTGATTTCACATTCAAAGAACTGCTTGTATTGCGACGTGATCAAAATTAAACAATAACTCTTGTGCCAGTATTATGAAACAGTAAGCATGTCAAATTAAACGTATAAATACGCAGTGCTAATTGAAAAGGTTATATATATATACAAGATAGACCATGACACATCAACGGAGTAATCATTGTTATGTAACTGTGAAAAGTACTGGCCGCGTACGCGTAGAAAAAGAAATATCGGGTCTCACTGGCGAGGGGCGAGGGGCGCGGGGCGGTTGTGTATGAAGATCGGCCCCCGCGCACAAACAAACAGCGGGCAACGTCGTCGCGCTTCGCGGGCACTTCAGTTTTGATACACGCGACTATAAAATAATACTAAATGACCATCATTCATAATATGTGTGTGTGTTTTTTCTTAAAGATATATATTCTTTAATCCAGCATTCGTTCTACTTTCTTTTCGTAATTCAAATATTTTTATTCAAAGTAGGATTCAAAATCACTTATTTCAAAAGAACGTCATAAAGTACCACCTATTCAAAAGAGACTGCCTCAGACCTGAGAAGAATGGGCGCAAGAAAATCAGTGGCCTTTTTTTTATACAAAAATATGGATTACTACAATAAACATTTATAATTAAAGAGCCTGAGGGTGTTCGCTTCATTCCCAGTCTGTGGTGTCATGAAGAAAATCGTTTATGCTATAGTAACCTTTCCTACGCAAACGTTTTTTAACAATTCTTTTAAATTTCGTAACACATTTCTTTGGTACATTTTCTGGGATCATATTGTAGAAGCATATACATCGTCCAACAAAAGACTTACTAACTCGACCCAACCGAGTAGTAGGCATAACAAGTTTATGTTTGTTCCTCGTGTTAACATTATGAATGTCACAGTTTCTAGAAAACTGCTCAATGTGCTTATGAACATACAGATCATTATCAAAAATGTATTGAGAAGCAACAGTCAAAATGTTTATTTCTTAAAAAAAAATCTATTAATGATTCTTTAGGACCTAGGTTATAAATCGCGCGAATAGCCCTCTTCTGCAGCACAAAGATGGTATTTATTTATTGTTCCCATCGTCAGAGTAAGAGTGATCTTCTATTGAATTGTTACTAATTAAAAAATAAGTTTCAAAAAATAGATATATTTTAACATCACAAGGTTCTTAATAAGTAGGTAATAAGCAGGTAATAAATAGTCATGGTTTTGATGATTAAACGTCGTTTATTATAAATAGCCTATTATATTGACTTTGATACATAGTTTACCAAGTAATATTGACCCTGTTCTACCCTTTTTTGGTGTGAAAATGTATCTCACATATACATATACTTACATATATATTACTTACAAGATTAATGTGATTGAGCTAACTTATAAAAACATATTTTTATGGAAAAGAGAAAAGACCACAAATCCAGATGGTGGGGATGTTATCCTAATATGTGACGTGTCGTGCGAAGGTGGAATTCAGCGGCAGAACAGCTCTTCGGAACACTCCCCGTGATAAATGCGGTAGAAGACACACAATGAAGCGACGTCTATATGCATCGCCAAGTGATCCATTCACAGAGCACTGGGTCCCCGATAATTCAAGCAGCTCTACGTAGCAAGCGGTCAAATGGATTGAGCTGATACTGCGGTGCGCCAGACCAGGTATGACAGCAATACGCTTTGTAGAGCGCTAGAATGTGGGCTGACCTGCAGAACTGCCGTGCTCTATTTATCACGCCCAGCTTCTTTGAACCAATTTAGAAAGCTAAAGCCCTCCAGATTACCGCGGATTTGGCAATCGCTCGAGATTTTGAGACCCAGTATTCCTATAATAGCAGAGGCTTTAACGGAAGTGTTGTCAAAAAGCGGTGATACGACAAATGTCTTCTGCGGGTTAAATTTGACAATTTTCAATTTACCCCATTCCGCGACTCTCAAGAGAGGACTCGATAGAAGACACAAGTTTCTCTCGGCACTCGTAGACGATTTCCGACAGAGACCTGTATGGCCCGTGTATACGGCATCATTCGTGCTGTTGTCTGCATAGCAGTATCTGCATCCAGTATGTTGGAGGTAGCAACATATCATTGATATGCAGAAAGAAACAGTGAAAGAGATATCACACAGCCTGGGGCACTCCAGCATTCACGGGCTTCGGGTTCGAGCAATAACCGTCGAGAACGATCTGTATGCTGCGCCCAGTGAGGATGGTGGAGGTCCACTTGCATAAACTCTCAGGATGCCCAATAGATGGAAGTTTTGAGAGGAGCATCTTGTGCCATACACGTTCCATGGCCTTCACTATATCCAGGCTAACTGCCAGGCCTTCTTCTTTGCTTCCAATAACCGCCACCCATCTATGTGTTAGGTATGCCAGAAGATCGCCTTCCGACCGATCATTATAAAGCCGTACTTTGGGTCGTTCTTCTAGGTATACATAGAGTACATATATAGAGCCGGCGGTTAATTATGATTTCCATGATTTGAAGAGCAGGGAGGTAATAGCTATAGGCCTGTAGTTTGCCGATCTCCTTTTTTTAATTGAAAACGAACAAACTGATATAAATATTAATTATAATGGAATAAATATTTAAAAAAATGACAGTACGATATTTTTAGGTGTTTTCTTAGATAAGGATCTTAATTTCTCGGATCACGTTGATATGGTATGCTCTAGAATTTATAGATTTGTGTATGTCCTAAGACGACTGAGGAGAATGGCTTTTAATAAGTTATCTTTAGGTTAGTTGTTTGTTAGTTAATTTGGCGTGGATATGTATGTATGTGTCAGTTCTCAGATACGGCATAAAGTTTAAATACAAATTATAACAAACAAAGATAATAATTGTTTCCTTGGAACGTCTCACTGAGAATATAGATGTTAAAGATAAAAACGCCATCTGCTTAGGTGCAAGCGTGCACGTACAGTTTACAATAAAAGTTAATCGCAGCAAAGGTAAGTAAAACTTAACGGTAAAAGTAAGCTGTATCATTGTAAAACTTGAATATAGAAAACAAAAATAATAAGATTTGACTTTGATTGCGACTGAATATTTTTTAAGATTAGTTTTTAGTGTTTTTTTTAAGATTTATCAACATCACAACACAACCTTTACATCAATCTATAATACTGAAAAATAAATCGTTGTTTATTTATTAATAATAATATTTTAGTGATGCTTGTTATGCACACCGTAACAAAGCCGACGTCAAATCCACAGATAATGTAACCGGGTAGTATCTGGTCATTTGAAATGTATTGAGGGCTTCATTCATTGTATTTCCTTTGTTTTATTGTTTGTCCGGATCCCGATACCGGATCCCGTCGGTTATCGGACGCTTCGGTCAACTGTTATCAATAACAGATAACAACTCATACTTGTCAATATTAGCTTCTCTAATCTTGTTGACTGCACCAACTACCACAATAAAATACTCATTAAGAAATTTAATGTATATTACATTATTATTACTAGCTACAAAACATAATATTATATTTCTCCCGTAACACTTAGGCTGGTTTGCATCATATTAGCTGTTATAGTTAAAGTTTTAGTCAAATTTAACGTTAACAGTAACGCGTACCGTAGAGTTAAGTAATGTAAGTATTACCCAAGTAACGTTTTCCTTTTTCCTTGGCAAAGTTAAAGTTAAATAGTGAAATATTAAGTCAATATCGAATATTTATTTGAAACTTTTGACAGGTCGCTAATTAGCTATATAATTTATTTATTAAGGAAACAAATAGATACATCACTATAGCACAAAATTAAGTTAAATAAATATACAAATTACAATATTGGATATATCCTAGAATAGTTTCACTGAGAACACAAATGAATACAATTTTACAGACATGACAACAGAACGATAAGATAAGTAAACAATAAATTATTTAGGCGAATACATAGTATTATATAAATCAAGACACAGACAGAATATTAACAATAGCTTTAACCGGCAGAGATTGGATGGTTACGGTTAATATTTAAGGTTATGACGTCATCTAAAATTGTCAAATGGTGCAACTAATTTCTTACTTAACCGGTACTTTTATCATGTTTGCTAATGCTAAAGGTAATTGGTGTAAGCCAACCTTAATAAATCGAGAGCTGTTTTTTTCCTTCGGCTGTACATAAGATACACCGCACCGTGCTCCGGAGAAGGTGTATATGTTTGTTGATTATTAATTATCTGAAACCTATCATTTTTTTACCTAGAAATACCCGTATGTAACTAATTCTTGTAGGCTTCATAAGATACATAATATTTTTAAGGGTAAATGTATACACTTTTATAATAAATCCCAGCAACTGTTCAGGCATTATCTATAAATAAGTTTAAATGTTTTAACAAAAATGTCTCTGTCATAAGTCCTACTACTCACAGCTGAATATTTAAGTTATCCGATAGCCTCGGACTAGATTATGATTATTTTAAAGCAATGACAGTACAATATTGTATATTTCATTAAAAAGAGCGAAAAAAAAGAATGCTCGTAGAGTTTCTTGCGTGGTTTCTTCACTCACCACACATTAAAGCTCATGCTTATGAGAAAAATATATGAATTTTAGACTTGCTTTCCTTACGTATTTTTAAGAGACAAAATTATGTAAGTAGTAGCAGACAAAATGATCCTGAATGAAGCCCCAGTTCGTCACTTTTGTGTGAAGAGGTAACGGATAATCGTTTTTACGACATAAAATATCAAAATTTCAATGCAAAATTTACCCGCTAATTGGAGATAAAGAAGTAATCTATTTGCGGAAATTCTTAGTTTTGATAGATTTAGTTTTATTTCATCACAAAGTCTACCGAAAAATATCTCATTTTTATCGAATTCGTAAACGCGTCCTTAAGGACATCAGTTGAACTGTAAGGTGATCATTTAATATTCTATAAAACAACTTGCAAAACTATTTTAGTCGTAGTAGTATATTTTTAGTGGTATAAATTTATCTCAATTGATATTTCAATCCGGACGGTTTCTTATTCTTAAGAATGAATCCATTTTTAGTGGTATAAATTTATCTCAATTGATATTTCAATCCGGACGGTTTCTTATTCTTAAGAATGAATCTATTTTTAGTGGTATAAATTTATCTCAATTGATATTTCAATCCGGACGGTTTCTTATTCTTAAGAATGAATCTATTTTTAGTGGTATAAATTTATCTCAATTGATATTTCAATCCGGACGGTTTCTTATTCTTAAGAATGAATCTATTTTTAGTGGTATAAATTTATCTCAATTGATATTTCAATCCGGACGGTTTCTTATTCTTAAGAAGATTCTTAAGATTCTTATTCTTCACTAAAATATACTACTACGACTAAAATAGTTTTGCAAGTTGTTTTATGGAATATTAAATGATCACCTTACAGTTCAACTGATGTCAATCACTTCAGTTTATAACCTCCCTGTAACAACACAAGCAATCAAAACAAAGGCTGTCGTCACCCTAACTATATTTCATAAACCACGACATTTGAAACCACACATATTTTAATATACACCGTGCATTGTTTATTAATGAGTGAATACAAATATTATATATTATATGTACCTACAGAGCCTACCATATTACGTACAGAGATATACTATATATCTAAGATCATTTATACGTCTAGATAGACTATGGCAGCTGAGAAAACGTCAAAAAACATTCAGTTTAGAACTAACCTCTAATATGAACAATGCACACACACTAAAACAAAGTGTAATACAAATCGCGAGTGTAAGACGTAGCTTGTCACGCACACTAAACTATAATTCCTGGCCTGTTTTTATCGGTGTTTTAGCAGCAAGATACTCAATCTAAAGGTAAAAATTATCTAGGGCAAAATGTTTACAAATAGACATTGATCTTATGATTAATTTATTCGGACGTATAACGTTTCACGCGTTTATTTGCGTTCGGAAACTTCAGAATTATTATTTATTATACTGACATTTGTCATCGATATAGTCAAAATTTTGCATATTCTTGGTTTATTCCCAGGTAAGGCCGTAATATTTTTACAAAATATAATCTCTACCGATTAAAATACATAAAAAAAATGGGCTGCTTATAAGAAAACGTCGATAGATTTAAATTTAGATAGATTTAAGGGAAAATCTGCCACGTTTTCGACATCGAATGTTTTAATTATCATATTTACTCAAAGTAGAAATTTGTCAATTGTTTTAATCTAGTAAAAGAAAATAAATTGATAATTTGTCAACACTGTATTGAATTACATGCTTATAATATAACAAAATACAGGTAGATGCGAACTACGAACACCTCAAGTGAACGCGCTACAAGTATTACAGTATTACTTCTGATCCATCCCTATTCAGTAGATATTTCTTAAAAGTTGTGAAGACTTCGAAGAAAATAGCGAAGAACTGTTAGCCTCTAGACACACGCACACTAGAACAAAGTGACTGACGTATCGCGAGTATACGACGTAGCTGCGACAGTTACACTTAAGTAATAAGCATGGCCTGTTGTCATGCAATGTCAATGTCATGCAATACAGCAAAAGGCTCTATCTAGATTCTAGACGTATAGATTATCTAAGGTATACGTATGTATATTCAAGTATTTTACTAATAAGTAAATATTTTAACCTATTAAAAATAATATTCATAGTAAAAAAGATATATTTCATAATATAATTTTACACAAAGAAAATATCTACTCGCACTGATGTTCCTTAAATGAATTCGGAAGTTCATACGTAGGTACTTTAACAAAAGTGCGTATTTCATTTAGTATACCGAATATTTGTATTAAAAAGATTAGAAAACTATTAAGAATGAAGTTTAAAAATATTCAGCAGTAACGTGCGGAAAAATTCAAATGAATAGTTACCGAGTAGCCGTGTAGCGGTGATGGCGGTAGGTATAACGTTATCTCGACACAATATGCGGAACTGAAGGAACCTTGTATGTTTATCATGCAGTTAATTATCATCAATTAATTAAACAAGGCAGTATCGAACAAAACAAAGTGGAGAACTAAATAGATTTCTATAATTCGAGACCGACCTTGAGCCGTTTTGACGGTTTTCGTTGCACTCAACATTTAATTTAGTCATGTGCGCTACGTACTATAAAGATATTGTTAATCTATACTAAAGCAAATGTTAATCTGTACTCAAGCAAAAAACCGGCAAGGATTGCCGGTACCGACGGTACCTTTGCGGTACCGATTGCCGGGTAATAATGCGAAGATATACATCCAGATGTTAAGGATAATATTATAATAGATTTATTATAATTACACTCACCGTAATAAAGGCAGTACACAATAAAACAAACTCATAACAATGATTTTTAAAAAAAATGAAATAATCAACATTTCTCAACGAGCGTATCACACTTGACCAGTTTGTTTAACCTTTCATTTCACAAACTAAATATAACATACATGCCATAAGATGATATCAATAATAACTTAACAAAAATATAAAGTAAAATAACAATGAAGGAATAGGTATTTCATTATTAAATATTTCGTGACACATTGCGACGTGCATTGAGAGAGATGCTAGAGAGGGCGCGACATCTCACTCAGCCTGATGGAGCACCTTCCATTGGTCCGACACCAGACAGTCGGCAGGTACACCGATTGTTAACACGTTTCTAACACAGTCGGTATTTGAATGGAAAAGCGAAAATGCAAATAAAACATTTTAAATGATTTAATGCTTGCTAACTCTTGTCATTACAGGATAAGAAGTGATCTAATCTATCTACATATATATAAATGAATTGCTGTTCGTTAGTCTCGCTAAAACTCGAGAACGGCTCGACCGATTTGGCTAATTTTGGTCTTGAATTATTTGTGGAAGTCCAGGGAAGGTTTAAAAGGTGAATAAATAGGAAAATGCTGCTAAATTAAATAAAAACAACAAATTTGTTTTTCCTTTGATGTGTCCATACATAATTTCTATGAGAGAGTATTTTTTTACACACGGTTTGACAGTTCTGCTGTGAAACAATTTCATTACGACAGCAGGGTGCATATTTTACGAAGTAGGTAATTGTTGATGTTATGATATATTATTGACAAATTTATATAAAAACATTATTTATTTATTATATACAGAATAACGTCTGTCGGGTTAGCTAGTACAATAATAATTGTGTGTGTTTAATGTACACGCGACTCAAGTTATATTTTTTTATTTACCAGCTATTTTTGTTTTTCTCACAAGGTACTTATTTGTATGTTATATGCTCACAACATTATTATAGTTAGTATCTTTTATAAAATAGCGGAAACTGCATCAACAGAATATAGAATGTTATTTCCGTACAAATATGAGTTACCAACAAGACGAACACAAAGAAGTTTTACTGCAAAAGAATTTACATAGTTGTGGTAAATAAATAGACATACAATATACGAGCGTATAGACGAATGAAGCGTGCGAGTGAAACCTCTAACGGAAATACAGCAAGGAAAAGAAGTAAATCGAATGTATTCTTGCTGTAGCCGTATTTTGATTGACAGGTCGTAAGCAGTCAGCCACTCTCAGCGTTAGCTTCTCAGTATTTTGAATATTAAACCACAACTTAAAGCACACATTGCCATATCACAATCTGTCACGTATTATGGGGGCTGACAGGTCGTATATACGCTAGTATATTGTAAGTCTATGATCACTCATCACAAACATGCCTCTGTCAGTGACCGTCTCTAAAGTTACACAAAACGTTACAATTACCGGCGTCACGGCGTAATCTAAAGTGACCTTTTTTTACGAGTCCCACTTTCTCATAAGCCTCTTTGAACAGAGATTTGATAATTTTAGGTGAATGTAATACGAGTGTTACGTAAACAATATTAAAACGAACGAGTGCAATATTCATTATGTCACTATGTCGTCGTCTTAACAAGATGTTGTTTATATAATAATGAACAAGTATCGTGGATCACTTGGTACCACTACAGACTATACTACTGTTACAAATACTACTCGCCACTCTGATATCTTGACAACTTGATAATTCTTGATAATGTAATGTATGTTCATAGGCACATAAGTGAATTTGCCAGAAACTGTCATAACCATAATGTTAACACCAGAAACAGACATAAACTGATGATGCCTACTACTCGGCTAAGTCGAGTAAGTAAGTCTTTTGTGGGGCGATGCTTTTACAACAAGATCCCAGAAAATGTTCAAAACAAAAGTATTACGTTATTCAAACGAATTGTTAAAAAACGTTTGTGTGGTAAAGGTTACTATAACATAAATGACTTTCTTAATGATACCACAGATTGGGAATGGAGCGACCGCCCTCAGGCTATTAAATAATAAGTTTAATTATGTTACTTTGTAAATGTTACTTTAATTGTAAAACATATTTTTGATGGAAAAAAAAGCCCGCTGAGTTTGTTGCGCCCATTCTTCTCAGGCCTGAGGCATTCATATTGGAATCGGTGGTAGATTTTTTGACTTTCAATAAGTGATTTCACATCCTATTTTGAATAAAAATATTTGAATTTGAATTTGAACTATAAAATAAAACATTCAAATGCGTCTTACGTCATTTGATATTTTTACGAAATTTCCTTTTTTACTTCGATAAAATTGGTCGACTATAACTGACTTGTGATTTAAGGCTAATAAAATATTTTATAACAGTCCTAAATTGCAAATTGCGTCTTTTAAACAGATTCGGCTTTACCATTGTATTTAAAGCACAGAATAAAAAAATTATCAGTTTAGACATGAGAAAATCCGGCGTTGTTACGTTTGTGAATAAATTATTTATTAAGTAACACATCAATTAATATAAACAGTGGGGCCCAAAAATGAAATAAGCCTCTGTTTGCAGCTAACATTAAATAATAAAGAAAAGACTTAGAAAGAATCTAGTTCAGAATATTTAATTATAGATAGAAAAGGAAAGCGAATCGATTGTTTCTGTAATATATTTTGATTGACAACTGACAGACACTTTGGTACTTGTTTGAATTCAAATTCAAATATTTTTATTCAAAATAGGATTCAAAATCACTTATTGAACGTCGAAAACTACCACCCATTCAAAAGAGACTGCCTCAGACCTGAGAAGAATGGGCGCAAGAAACTCAGCGGGCTTTTTTTTAATAAAAATATTAAACTAATATAGCTAACGCACAAATTGAATTATCGGGCTGTCGGCTCTTCTATACATTGTATCCACGATGCGATACTTTTTCAGTAGAAAGTTTAATAAACTTCGAACACACTACATTATAATGATGATAATGAATTTCCAAGAAGATGGGTCCATGACCAGAAGCAGTCCCAGTCACTCCCAGGATCATTAACTTGAATCTCAAAACCGGATTGTTAACCTTCCTACAAACAACATTGCATATTTCCAAAAAGCTAGTGGATCATGATATTATCATACTACAAATATTTCACTTTAAGTTTTTCGTTAGTAAATTTGTGTTTATTCTTAACATAGCATAGATTTTAAACAATATTACCTATAACTCACATAATAAGGTATATTATATATAAGGTTGCGGTACATTTTCAGATTGGGACCTTGGCACGTCTAGGTATTTTCCTAAAGGTGGTGAAATGAGTGAAATAGGATCCGATGGTGCTGTGAAGATGACGATGACGGTAACATTAACTGATCAACAAACTCGTTTACACTGTGCCTGGGTTACACTAAATAACATGATATTATATGCAAGATATAAGTTCGCATAATACCTTTATTTATTTACAGTGTTTGTGGATTGATGCATCTACTGTACTCAATATCTCTTGTTTTTTTTTATAAATTTACATTCATTTTTAACTTACTAGTGTGATGACGTTTTTATGTTTCTTTACATAGCTTATAATTTAAATAATTTGTAAAACGATGACGCTTTATTCCAACTTCTTCTCATTAAGCTCAACCTTTTTCCGGTATACTATATAACTTTTGACGTGAGTGTCATTTATTTTATCAAAATCAATACAGTGAGTTGAATTAATTAATTTACAATCAGTACTATATGGACCATTGGTTGTTATCGAGCAAATTATATTATAAATCATGATAATGAATCAATGATAAACATACAATCAACAAGCACTAGTAACAGGACACGATGACATAATGCTCCCGAAAGTCCAGAGTCTACAATTTAGTATATCCAGCGTGTCACGAAGGGCGCAGATAACATTATCTTTTGAGTACTGCCCTTTGACTGGTTATGTATTCTATATGTATATTGTCATCGATAACGAATGTGTGATTTCATAATATTACTAATTAATGCAACAATAGCTTGGTTTGCTTATTTAACTGTTAACAGAAATAACCTTAACCGTAATCATGAATTAATAAATTAATTAAAAAAAAACATAAATCAGCAAAAAACAGCCGTGCGCTACAATAGCCAGTGATCACTGACACCTACATGCCCCCCCCCCCCTGGAGCTGAGCTGTTTGAAATTTTTTAATCATTTACTTTAATTTTTACTTTTTTTTATGTTTATTATATAATTTAACGTCGTTATCAACATTATTATGTAGATATACATCAACTATATAGCACATAATAATCCGCTTCATCGTATGACCACTTCCACGTTCGACCAATCTGTGGAATGAGCTTCCTTGTGCGGTGTTTCCAAGACGATATGACATACACCTTCAAAAACAGCGCGAACACTTTTTTATAGGGCTGGCAACGCTGTGGTGATTCCTCTGGTGTTGACATATGTGCGGCGGTGATTATGTCCTCTATGACATATAACAAACTCGGCGAAAAAAATCTATAATGCGGAAGAAAAAGAGTATGTGTCGCGCGGCGGATGGCGAGTGAAAGAGAAGGAAGATCATTTGTTTGTCGTTGTTGGTTATATGTGGACAAGGTTTGAGTTAATAATGGTAACAGGAATAATTGTTAAATCGACATATTTAGTCGAAATCTTTGTGAATTTAATCGTTTATCCCTAATGTGTGCTTTAAAATAAGTCTTTAGAAAAACTATAAAATTATCGTAAGTAATTAGTTGTTGTTACAATATTTTTTCATTGTAAATATAACAATAAGTATTGTGAATCTACAATAGTTAGATTTACAATTTACTAACTTACGTTATTTACATATTTAAATATAAGTAATCTGTTTGTTATTTTTTCGAAATCGTTGTTGTAACTAAATAAAATTAAATCATAATATAAATTTAATCCAGGTGGTTGTGTAAAGTATTTTTATTAAGTAAGTTACACGTTTTAGAGTTTTAATTAAAGTGATCAACATAATATTGTGAATACATTTATCAGACTTACGATGTTCTCTTATCAAACAAATATTAATTATTATCATGTTACTAAGCATTGACAACTTACTATAGAGAAATGACAGTCAGAAGTCACACAACAGAGTAGTCAATAACCTTGAGTCGAAATGCGATTTAATGAAAGTTACGCGTTATTTTATATTGCATGCAAATAACAGACTCCAGATGAAACTGTCCGGTTCAGTTTCTCTTGTACCCTTTAATATACAGAGTCTAAAGCTTTCTAATAAACAAACCTCCAGCCAATTATCACTGGTGCAAATATGTTTAACGATATGTTATATTAAACCTTACCAATATGATGATAACATATTTAGTATTTTACGAATAAGTCAATCTGCATTTTGATAACTTATACAATCACTTAAATCACAATCATTTAAAAAATGCTACGGCTACAGAATTTTAAAATATGTTTGGCCATATTGTAAGTAATGTAACATAATAATAAAAATACAAAATGGAAGATTAAAAAGAATTTATATAAACTTATTATTGTTTAATATCTCTAATGTTATATTTTATATTTGTGATAGAGACGTGAAAATGTAGTTACTTCACGGGAGTAAGTTTTTTTTTATAAAGGACGTGGTATGGCCACGGTTTCAATTCATTCGGCCAATGCAATGACAACTTTATTTATCTACAAATTGATCTAAATGTTATTTAAAATGAATTTTAATTACGTTATTTTTTATATTTCTGTTATAAATAGCAAGTAGGTATGAATAAATGAAAAAATATATTATTTTAAATTTAAGTCATAGTATTACCGATGTGAAATAGTCATATTATATACAGATATTTTGTACACATATTTTTTTATTAAGAATCTCCTTCATGCATTTGGAGGTTATATGCAGGAGGAAAACAAAAGGCACTAGAGCGGAAAAGAATAAAGATAAGCTTAGCACATATTAAAAAGTAATATCGAATAACATTACTGAATATAGACACTGGCTCTACTTGACTAAAAGCGTTTAGTTTGGAGATTGAAGTAAATGTTTGATTATTCCTTTATGAAAGAGGAGGGCAAACGAGTGTAAGGGACACCTAATGTTAAATGATCACCGCCGCCCACATTCTACTGCAACACCAGAAAAATCACAGGAGAAGAGGTACCCACGCGGTTTTATGAAGGTACCCATGTGATGTCGTATCGTTCCGAAAACACCACACAAGGAAGTTCATACCACAGCTTTGTAGTACGTGGTATTTACGACAAGATAACCTTTTTATATTAGAAGTTTTAAAATAAAAAACGCAGTTCTTATACACACATAACAACCAGCCAGGAAGGACACTGCATTAATAAAATGATACATATTTTATATATAACAAGTTGATCATAAATATTTACAATTTTAATACATAGTACTTATAATACTTAATGGTAATATCCTTACGATATGTAAAGAACAATCATTTAATATCAACAAACAAGTTATCTTGTCTACGATTGAAGTTACGATATTCATCCTACTTGACATTTGGTGTTATGTAAGTTTCATTATCAGTCGTTCATCCCAAGGCACATATTATAAAAAAAAATTAACCCTGTCCATTGATTATGGTTCAGATATAATCTTCAGATATAATCTTCATCTTCAAACATAAATAGTATAATTTCACATAAAAAAAATGAAACATGAAGAACACGAAATACTACTTTTATGTGAAATTGTACTATTTATGTTTGAAGATGAAGATGATATAAAGACTTAGCTTGACTTTGAACAAGCTGTGTAAAGTGAAGACTGAAGAATAGAAAAATAAAAATAAGACTTGGCTGTATGGGCTTTTGACCCCTTTGACTGTCCAGATGGACGAACAGAACCAAAAAATAAAGTTTGTGGTTCAGTAGACATATGGGTTAGAAGAAGCCTAGTAGGTAATTGAAGTATGATGCGCGCATCATAAAAATTCTCTCTGATATTTTTTCCCTAACGCGCCAAAAGAAGTAGCTATAAGATGAAAAAGCATTTAGTAGAATTTATCCACAACAAAATTAATAAATTCGATTGAGTACTCACAAGTGCCAAGGCGCTTTCTGGATACCATTTGCAGGGGCGTAGAAATATTGTGAGGATTTCATCATCATCACCAAAGTACAAGTCTTTGTTCTCCTTCAGCAGTTCCCTCAGTCTTTCTAAAGCCTCTCTCACCCTCTCTGGGGTTTCCCTCAGTTCTCTCTCAGCTATCTCTCTCGTTTCGGCCGATAGCTCCACATTTCTCTCCAGTCTAAAGTCATTCGACGTCATATCTTTCTCCGTACCTTAAATAAATATTTTAAAATACTAAAAAATAACATTTTTATTATAATAAAACATACAATCTGTGTATATTAGTAATAAGTCTATAATATTAAGATTATCATTTGTGATTAATGAGATGGGCCTTAAAATAAATATAATATATGTATAAATATATATATCAACATAGGAAAACTAACATAATAATATATATAGTATGTAAAATATATGAGGTACTTAAACCTAAACTTATGAAGGTTCTAATATATTTAAAATTATATCTGTTGTATCTTACTATGTTAAAATTTACAATATAATACATAAAAATGTAATCCTGGTGTAATGCAATTCAAAAGAAAACAGAAATGCTGTATATATGAAACACTTTAATTCACTAAAGGTATTACGATAGAACTTTGGTAGACTTTGGCATAATTGTTTCGTTTAGTAATATAAAACAATGTTATTTATAAGTTATTTGTTTACCAGCATTATTGGAACTTATGATTTATGAATAACAAAGCCACGGTCACAAACTAGTTATTGATTATAATTAGCAAAGTGCACGTTGTTGCATCTGTGACATCATACAATCAACGAAATAATTTCAGTTCAATCAACTTCACACGAGTCACTCCTCGTGTTGCACCGTGTACGGTGTACGGTGCCAAGACACGACAATATTACTTCAATTGATCACTTTACATAAACTATTCCAATTTCAACCTAGTTATTGCATTCGTAAAGGTTAAACATAATATTACTAAATGAATTATTAAATTGTTCGCAATTTTCATAAATTATGTTGAAAAAAATTTTGTAATATTAATAAAGTTAAATGTAAGTGTAATTATTAATAATACTTTTATTGTTTGTTAATTTATTACATCATCTAAAAATGATTTCTTTTTCTTACTCCACAAAAAAAAAGATTGACCCTATTCGTAAACAATAATTTAGAATAGAAACCTTACAACTTGTGTAAATTACAAAAAAAAATATAGAATAGGTACCTGTATATACCTGTCTTTAGTAAATGCACATAAACAAACAAGACACAACACTACTCGGTCAAGTTTTTTTTTTATTCCAGTCCCAACGCGAATTATTGTGAAAAAACGCACTAACCTCACACGCGTAGTGGAAATTCACGCGCCGGCGTAAACAAAGGGCGGGAAATCGATCGAGCGGCGGGCGATAGAGTGAAGCGAGTGTGCGCGCGCGCAGAACCGGCGCGGTTATATACACACTGATAACGAACGACGTGTGCCGCCCGCCGACCGCCGCAGAGGGTGAACACGACCAGTCGGGGGTCAAGCAGTCATCTCAACATATGATACACTTACATACATAAGTAAATTGGATATTTTGTAAAAGACTGTGTTAATTGGTAATTGTTTGCAGCACACTGCAAACAATTACCAATTACAATTAGAATTTTTCTCTGCTTGTCTGTACGTGTATCCGGAAAAAAGTAAATAGTAAGAACTGAATATTTTTATTTCCAATTTTGCACAAACATTAATATGAGAAGGCCAACTATTGCCTATAACGGTAGATGCAGGTGATTGTATTATGGCTGCTTATAGCGACTAGTATATTTATAATTAATTATTAAACTTCTTATACTACCGTTCAGAATATAATTTCACTTTTATCCTCGTAAGTCCTATCATACCTTTAACCTTTTCACACAATTTTTTTTGTATTTGTGTTTTACGCCAATTTTTGACGTATATGTGAAAACCAAAACCATGCCAAACCACAACTGTTCGAAGTAAATCCATCGAACAGCATTATATTACAAATATTGCTTAGTAGATAATATTAATTACTTATAACCATGCGTTGCCTTTAGTAAGGCAGTACGCGAGTAACCATTGATCGGTCCGGTCCTAGTTACCATTAACCATTTGCCTATAACCATTACAGGACTGGTCCGAGTAACCATTTAATAGTAGAGATCCGCGTACTCACAAGTAGAACTAATAATTATAGTTATTTAGCAAGTGTCATAGATTAATTTAGTATCTTAAGTAAATAAATACTTTTACCATAAAACCAATATAGATATCTACCCCTAAGTGCACCCCTTTTCAACAACGGCCAATCTCCTTACCATTGGATAACTAATGAAGAAAAGAAGTTGTTTCTCACGCTGTGAGCTTGTTACTTACACGTGCTTAAACTTAATAAATTATAAAAATATTATAATTATTATATATTCTAGTTCATGGTTGCTGTTAATGTAAACATTTAGTTTTAATATTTGGCAAGGTGCAAAAATTGGAGCGTCGTCAAACTACATCTAAATTACTTATTCTTTCGTATTATTTCATTATAATTTATGTTTTCCTACCTTATACATTTGATATTATGAATAGCTGTGATTTTTATGTATGCATTTAATAATAATAATAATAATCAATTATTTCCATACATGAGATTACATCCATATTTGTTAGTACAAACTTACAAAATTGTGTTAGTAATAACTTTATTATTTAATTTACATATTAAGAAAAATAAAATAAAATAACAGGCTGGTCCGTGTCGACTTCCCGATGATGACGGTAAATTACTACACGACTGCGTGCAGCCGTATCCAACGAGCCAGCATCGGGGAGTCCCACTGGTCCGACAGCGTACGCAGTATGGTGTTGAGACTGTCGTGCATGCAGTGCATGGTAGAAGCGCACCGCTTGCGCATGATGGCCGCAAAGCCATCTGTATGAGCTGCCGCGAACATAGCGGAGGCGCTGCAGTGGCGCGGCAGTCCCATCAGCACCCGGAACGCGTTATTGTATTGAACACGGAGATCGCTGTATGTCCGCAGTTGACCCACAGGCTGCAGGAAAGCCCGGGCCTGAAACCGAACTGCGCGTCGTTTAGCGAGATGTATTTATCCAGATGCTTACCGAGCAGACTATCCAGCACTTTAGCGACCACTGTGGCCAGATAGATCGGTCTATAGTTGTTTACATCTGATGCATCATCAGTTTTATTTTTAATTATTGATACAACTATAGTGCGCATCAGATTACCAGGCAGATGGGAGTGACCTAAACACAGGGTAAAGAACATAGAAAACACTCTGGGTAGGTGTACACCCGCGTGCTGCTTGTGCTCAATGCTAAGGCTGTCGTGACCCGGGGATTTACCCCTCACTATGCCTCTGATCACCGCAAACACTTCCTCCGCAGTAAAATGAAAACTACGCTCACTATCATCCTCAGCATCCGGATCCTGCCGCGCTGGTCCCAGAGGAGAGTGCACCCTGAACTGGTGGGAGAAATTGTGGCAATCTCGCTAGGCTCGTGCACTCCTGTCACGCTAATGGGGAGGCCCGGCATATGATTTGCCCGGATTATGTGTGTTCCAGAACTGACCGAATTTCTTCTGTGGGTGGAATTCAGCTATAATATCCATTTTTATTTGTTGTTGATTATTTTGACATCATTTTAATTTTCATTTAAAAGCGCGCTATTTAAAGCAAACCTGAATTATTGATGTCGAAAAATACACATACAACATTGCTATAGTTTTGATCTTTTCAAAGTAGTTTCGGTCATAATGATTAAATACGATTTGTACCTACTAGAGAGTACATTCTGTTATAGGCACAATATTAGTACATCTGTTATTGTCTTTTATTATTTAGGATTGAGTGAGGAACAACTTCAAGATATTCCAAGAGGAGTTAAATTTCCTTCATCGTCCGTATCAGAAACTGAATATATTATCTAGTATCTACCCCACAACAAGGTAATCCTCTAAGATGAGCTTGGTAGTTAAGTTTCATTCAATAAGTTCTAAATCATTTATTTGATAAATTATGGAAATTACATTTTTTGATACTTTTGTTCCTGCAAATACCTACACTAGTCTAGTAACTTTATTGCTTAGCCTGAAATAGAAGCCTAGTATTGCTAGTATAGCTTCAAATCTGACAACGATAAGCGGTCAAACCACAATGCCTATACAAGTATTCAATCCAATAACATTTGTAATTGATGGGCACTGGTACTTAACTAACTAAAGGGATACAAAACAAGAGATGCTTCAGACCAGTATAAGGGTCGGATGTAGCTCTGACAACAACCCAGTCATTGAGGTCAATATGTAGACATTACATTAATACTAATGCATGTACCTACTGTGTCTATTTGTTTGTTCAACATTTTATACAAATAACTCGAACATCTCATTTTGAACATTATTTTTGTGGTTGAAATTCAATCGAAATAACATTTCCTATATTAACATTCTCCTATAACAACGAACATCGACGATTGTCCCGTGTTGGTACTTCTGTAGTTCTAGTTTATAACGCACACACGGGTAACATCTCCTTCCCTGGACTATCATACCAGCCGGGAGACGTCCACTGCTGGACAGAGGCTTCATGGTGATCTGTCCTGCGCTGCCCTTATCCAACGTATGCCGGCGATCTTGACCAGATCGTCGGTCCATCTTGTGGGGGGCCTACCAACACTGCGTCTTCCGCTACGTGGTCTCCATTCGAGGACTTTACAACCCCAACGGCCATCTGTCCGTCAAACTATGTGCCCTGCCCACTGCCACTTCAGTGTCGCAATCATTTGGGCTACCTATGTCGGTAACATTAGTCGTCCTACGGATACCATTTCCATAGCCTCTCCATTGCTGCCGTGGCTGGACTAAGGGAGCGCGATTGTTAAAAGTAAAATTACTCTAATTTAACCTGCAGAAGAGTCAGGCATTTATCAGTATAGTTAGTCTCGAATCTCGGGTGATGCCCTACCGCCATCACCTATCAATTAGGCGTGACATCACTTCACCCTGCTCCATATACTGTCTCTATAGGGTCCGCCCATCTATTGCTTTCATCGAGCTGGTCTCGAACAAACTTGTATCAACTCGAACCTATTTTAGCACGTGTTGTACCAACTTACTCTGTGAACTGCTCGATCCATTGTTATCCACGTAAGCGTCGCTCCACTGTATCGCATTTATCATGGGGAGTGTTCTAAGAACTTTTTGACCCATAGACTTCGAATAACTATCGTATAAACGACCCGACAGCCTGACAATGCGTTACCAATTTCAATTTGTCAATGTGTGTGTTAGCTATTGGCTTAATATTCAAAATACTAAGAAGCTAATGCCAAGCGTGGCTGCTGGCTGTTTACGACGTGCCAATCAAAATTGTACTGGAAGTCCAGTGGTCAGACTCCTTTGCACTGGATGCCGGCTAGATTATGGGTACTACACCGGCGCCTATTTCTACGGTGAAGCAGTAATGTGTAAGCTTTACTGTGTTTCGGTCTAAAGGGCGCCATAGCTAGTGAAATTACTGGGCAAATGAGACTTAACATCTTATGTCTCAAGGTGACGAGCGCAATTATAGTGCCGCTCAGAATTTTTGGGTTTTCCAAGAATCCTGAGCGGCACTGCATTGTAATGGGCAGGGCGTATCAATTACCATCAGCTGAACGTCGTGCTCGTCTAGTCCCGTATTTTCATAAAAATAAATGGTTAATAATAGTGCGGATGAGGCCAGCGCAGGACTGTCGTCGTGGAGATCTTTGGCTGAGACCTTTGTCCAACAGTGGACGTCTTCCGGCTGATGATGATGATAAATCAAAATCGATTACAGAAGTAAGAATCTCTCCACCTTTTCTTTGTCTAAAGCCAGTGTTTTTCAATCTGTGGGTCGCGATTCGCGAACCCCTGAGGAGTTAGTGGTAGACCTAATATCATTGTGATAGTCTGTTAAAATTAAATTATAAATTAATCATCTGACTGATGAGGTCGCCAGAATTTTTAGAAGGCGTATAAAGGTAAATTGTTGATCTTAGATTTTTTTACACTCGATATATTATCAATATAAACCACAAATTGTTTGGTTTCTTTTTTTCTTTCGTTTCTAATTCCTGATTCTTTAAAGTATGAAATTGCCGGTTTATTGTAATAGGTAATTCGAATTGCCATAGAACCTTCATGGTTTGAGATTTTTGAGCGAACCTTTTTTCTAAAAAATGTGCCTTTCAGTTGTTTTTTTTATTCAGCTTAGACAACTGAGATGGATACTTCGGATAATTCGAGTGAGATTTGGCTACGAGTTCCGACGCGGAACTAACGCAACAGAAACAGCTCGCAATATCAATGTTGCGTTTGAAGAGGGGACTGCTAATAAACGCATTGTGCGATTTTGGTGATGGAAGCTTTGATTTGAGGAACGAACCACGCAGAAGTCCGACCACACAGGAGAGTAACAATGAATCGAAAGAGATGGTGGAAGCCGATCCGAGCCAAACTACCCAAGAATGAGCGGCATGGTTTAACGTTACCTTACTAACAATATTGACTCATTTGCGTCAAATCAATAAAAAAAAAATATGTGTGTGTAAAGTGCAAGTCACACATGGTAAAAGTGAAACTTCTGAAAAGTTCCTGATTAATAATATCATCTATAATCATTGAAATGTATTGAAAAAATAAACAGCCGCTTCATGTAAACTGTATATATACTTATAAATACATAAAAAATAATAATGATTATTGAAAACAAAAAATTCAAATTTTATCATTTTCAATACTTTTCAATGAGTATTTTTAATCAGGGGTAGGCTACGAGAGATTAAAATGGATATAGAGTAGTAGTTAAAAATTATTTAATATTTTAATGCAAACAATTGTAATATTACAAATTCTACAGCTTTACAAACCTCATATACTTCGCTTGAGGCATACATTCCATCCCCATCTCGTGAATTTACTATTCACACATAACAGGTCGATGCAACCCATGCATTTTAAATGGTGACATAGAGATCTCACCACAAAATCAGCTATATATCCAACTATTTGCTATATATATTCACAAGCTTCATTATGATCTAGTAATCGAGATATTATGCCTCCATTTTTAACCGACTTCAAAAAGGAGGAGGTTATCAATTCGATCGGTATTTTTTTTTATGGATGTACACCGATTACTCTGAGATTTATGATCCGATTTCCGTAATTCTTCTTTAGTTTGATGCAAAGTAGATGCCATTTGGTCCCATAAAAATTTTACATAGTTTGGCCCAGTAGTTTTCATTTTATGAACATTTATATGAAAATTCTCGTCTACCTGGATGACATAATTGTTTTCTGTTTACGCCTTTTTTTTGGAGTTTTCAATCAGGTTGATTATAGAGGCTTGGAATGGGTGGTAGGTTTTTTTTTTTTTGACTTTCAATAAGTGATTTCACATCCTATTTTGAATAAAAATATTTGAATTTGAATTTGAATATATTATTATATATTATTCAAGTCTATCAATAAGTAGCACATGTAAATAATAGTATTTTATTAATATTTAAGGTAAAGGTTTGATAAGAGGTGTATTAAATTAAATTTTTAGTTATTTGTTACTTTTCAGTTTTATTATCTAAAAAATATATTTTTTTCGTTTTGTTTTATTTCTGCTATATTAAAAATTCTATTAATAAATAAAAAGAGTAAATAAAAAATATTAATAATTTTCTATACCTTAAATTATGAGTCTTTATACTATATTTGATCTTAACTATTTGTTAAAATTTGATTTATTTTTCCATACGCCAAAGAAGTATAACTTCTAACGCGTGTACATAAGTACACACACTCTTTTTTTTTAAAACGTAATTTTTTTTTCTAAGTTATCTATAATATAACCGTCACTTTCATTCTCAATTGCATTATCAGTCCGTTAAGATGGAGCAGTTGTATTAATCTTATACAGTGAAGAAGAACACATCAAAATACTAACGTTTTCTAGTGTTTCGTGTTCATTCGTTAGCACACAGGTTCCTAATTTAAACGATTTTAGTTCCATGTGGCACAACAATTTCCGAGAGATGCCTTTTAGTTGCTTGGCTTAAGGGTTATCGTTATAACCACCACGCATACGTATAGTCCCAAAAATAATTTTGCGCGGCGGCCATCTTGTATTTCAAAATTGATCCCAAATTCGTTCTCTGCACCCTCAAAAGCCTCGGATACGATATCCATATTGTTGAATTCATAATTTAACGCGGCGGCAATCTTGGATTTTAAAAAGAACCCAAATTCTTTCTTTGCAACCTCGAGAAGCTCAGATACTATATCCATATTGTTGAAATCATAATTTGGCGGCCAAAATAATGGTTTTACAAAGAATAGCTGGTGGCGCCTCTATCGTCCCGCTTTTTCGTTTCATCGAGTTTCAAATCACAACGATTCTAAAGAAATTTCAGTTCAAAAGTATGAAAAATGGGTGCCTCATGATTTGACTGATCTGAAAAAGAAACGCGTATTGAAACTTGTGTTGCCTTGTTGAATCGATGCAGAAGTTGAGGAATATTGGATCGATTTGTGACATGCGATGAAAAGTGGATTCTTTACAATAAGTCCAAAAGCAAAGTTTACCAATAAACAGGTAATGGTAACTGTTTGGTGGTCTCAGCATGGTGTTATTCACTATAGCTTTCTCCGATCTGGTCAAGCATTAACGGCAGATGTCTACTGTGCCGAACAATGATAGCTAAACTAGCACTGCATACCCCCGACTCATGAATAGATCTTCACCATGATCGCTCCATGATAACGCGAGATCTCATACAGCACGAGAAACTGTTTTAACTCTACAGGAACTGCAATTAGAAACCATTCGCCACCCTCCGTATTCGCCAGACATTGGTCCGAGGGACTACCATTTTTTTCTTGATTTTGACTGATTGACTTGATTTCTTTTCTGAATTTTGTAAGTGATAAAAAGGCAATCTGCCTAGAAGGCAGTACAAAATGCTTTCACACAGTTTGTCGAATCTACATCACCACAGTTCTGTCGCAAAGGCAATGACCTTCCTAACAGACGGCAGCAATGTATAGTATTGACTAAATAAATATGTTATATTAAAAAAAAACGAATACCACAAATCCAAATTTCATACTTTAACCCCTCATATAGTATACCTAGTCTTGCCATAAATACTCAAACAAAGAAAAAAGAAATTTCCTATTGAAAACAATATTTATTTCTTTTACAGTGTATTCGTTTGATACATAAATATAAAACAATTTAAAATATACAAATCTTATTCGAAGTGGTCTACACTGGAAACACAGTCCTCACTCTTTCTATGGGAAAATTATTCACTGCCAATCGTACAAATTGTTTCAGGGACTCCAAATTATCATGGCGTTTGGAACAAGCCGTACTTTCTAAAACTGACCATAAATTATAATCCAGCGGATTAGGATCGGAAATAGACGACGGCTAGTCTTCAGCTCTGAAGAAGTCCAAACCGTTCGTTTCCAACCACGACTGCCTAGACCGAGCTTTATGACCCGGTGCCGAGTATTGTTGGATGGACCATTCCTTTGAACATGGTGTTTTTAGGGGCTTCACTACCTTCTCAAGAATGGTATCTTGATACACTTGTGCCGATGTTTTGATACCTTTTTCACAAAAGTATGGCTCAGTCACTCCTTCATTGCTATTACACCAACAAACCATCACTGAAGTGGGATAGTGCCCACTTTGCACTCTGTCGACTAATTGGGAAGCTTCCTTAGAGTTTTGAGCATAAATTCGGTCATTTTGTTTATTAAAATGTTTCTCAATTAAAAGAAATTCTCATCCGTAAACAAAAAAATTCTGTGACCTCCCTTGGTGTACCGCTTCAGTAGTTGATTCGATTTTACCACCCTATTGACCAGTACGTTCCTTGAAGGCTGCAAGTCATCTTTTAAAATACGCGACATGGTTCTAGGTGCTATCTTCATTTCCCGAAATAAAATCTTTTGCTTTCGCACAGGATTTCTTCGAATTCTTTCCCTTACTGCTTTGACCGTCTTTTTCGTACGAACACTACGTGGACGGCCATATCTTTTTCTGTCACAAACAGAGGAGGTTTCATTATACCTATTAATAGCCCGGTACACAAATATTTTACCAAGCGTATGGAGAGTTTTTTTTCTAGACTACTTTGTGTAAAGCAATCACAGTAATTCGGTTCTCTTTATCGCCTCACTCCATTTTAATATTATACAATGTATTGGCGCCAAAATGAGATAACTCAATGAACAATCATATAAAAATGACAGATTCCAAATTCAAATGGAACATTTTTATTTTTTATTTTATTTTATTTTTAATTGTTATAGTATTTATGGCCAGACTAAGTATAGATACTCACATGTTAAGAGTAGAGCGAATTAAAAAAAGATTTATTTGGCATTTAATTTATTCGAAAGGACTTTCAAGAAAACGTCTGCCTCCTATGCTAAAGACTTGTATTTTTCAAAATGATTTCCTTAGAAGACGAACTCTAATCGATCTCATCTTTGTATTAAAAACTTTTAAATGACAATATTGACTGTCCTCAACTTCTGAATAAATTTAATGTTCGTGTCCCGAGTACCTACTCGGGACACGAACATTTTGCTTCCCGGGATACCTATCCCGGGAAGCAAATTGTTCCGCTAGTTCCACCGGTTCGAAGATGTGTTTGGAGCGAACTCTCCTATTAGCTAGCTCTCCTAGCTGTGCAAGATGGTAAATTTATGAATTTCACGTCTTCTGTCCATACAGTTCGTAAATTATTTGTATGTAAGTTTAATGAATAAAATGTAGTCATAATAATTAGAAATCTTATATAATAATAATTAAATACCAGATCATTTAACCATTATTACACATTATATTTAGTCTGTATTATAAATATATAACGCATCAATGTAAACAAATGTTGTTATTTCTAAATAAATAAATAAATACCTACTTCCGTAATTATGTTTTATTTCTACGCCAACGCTGACATAGGATAACGTTGATAAAAGTGATATATATCATGGGTCGAAGTACAAACTACAAAGAACAATTAATATTACTCATAGTCGCTTCAATAAATAATGTTAGTACCTACCTACTTTTATTAAACAATAGGTTAGTTAGGTAGCATATTTATTCAGCCGAAATGAATGTGGCTTAAAATATAAATATGTATTTCTATTTCGTAACGGCGTAAGAAGCAAGACATTTTTTTCTATTTCAGTCTGGAACTTGTTCCTCGTCCCACATTCTTGCAAATATTTTCCACCAGATGGTGTGCAGATTTTCTCCCCCAAATTTAAGAATCTCTCAACTGATATCATCCATACCTACTTCTTGCTATGTAATTGTTTGATAGCAACTATAACCTCTGTTAGTGTCGGCGGACTTAAAAGATATTCATGTATTGGAGAATCTGGGAGTGAGCTTATATATTTTAAATCAACTGACCTGTCTATGTTCAAATGTTGTAGCCAACGGTCTATTGCGTCATTTTCGTTGGCGAGTGGAACACCATCAGTTGATTTTATAGGCACAGTGTTATGGTGTAATAGCTGTAAGTATAAGCTTTCGAACTTCGTTATAATAAATAATAGTTTAAAAAAAAACTAAAGAACACGCTTTATATAAAATTCAACTAAAAAATAGAAAATAAATTTAAATTGAAAATAGTGTAAAAAAATATTATATATTTCATTATAAAAAAAAAGCGCGGGATGTAGAAGAATTATTATTTCAATAATATCTTAAAAATTTAAAAAAAAAAATCTGAGTTTCAAGTTAAACTGGTTTTCACTTAGAATAAGTCTCCATCTAGATACCATACTACCTAAGAACAATAGCTTTTTTATTACGGCAACTTTATATTGTAGTGTGTATTGGAAATTTGTAAAGATGCTTGTTTGCGTGGCATCTTGACACTCAATGGCATCTTTCAAATTTTGTCTGATATAAGCATCGTGTTATTTTACATTGAAATTAATAAAATACAAAATACAAAATATTTACTGATGATATGTGATCCCAGTGTCTTTCTTATTTCTTGTAGTATTTTTTTTATAATGATTTACTACGCAACCCAACTACAAATTTTAGTTTCAATTATTAGCATTAGCAAATATATCGTTTTAAAGTTCGTATTGGGGTTATCAAGAGAATCGGAAGCGGTATCCATGTTCAAGCCGTGGTTTTTCAAGGTTAAAAGAATCGTCGCAGTCCACTTTTTAACTTATTCCTTAGTTAATAAATAACAAAACAAACAACTTATAGCTTTACGTTGGTCAAATTAAATGTAGCAGTAATTATTGAGTGTGTTAGGTTAGATATATTATTTTAAAACGAAACTACTGAAATATTTGCATATCTGTCAAGACGAAACATGTGCCACAATTGTAACAACTTGTGAATGTTTTACGCATTTGAACTTTGAATTTGACTTGAAGGCAAGTTGATTATTTTGAGATTGTAACATTTTGTTTAGGTCAAAGAAAATTCCTATGAATTGAAAATAATTAAGAGAGAATTTTGAAATGAAAGTTATTCTTTTGGAAGATATAGGCTAACAACTAGACAATCACCTTTCGGCGGATTATCTTATTAAAACAATATTAAAATTTATTACTTAAGCAAACTATATTAAAATAAATAAACTGTAAGTTCTTAGATGTACTAAGATAATCTAATCTTGTGTCATCATACTGGCCGGGAGACGTTCTAGTTTATAACGCACACACGGGTAACATGTCCTCCCCTGGACTATCATACCAGCCGGGAGACGTTCTAGTTTATAACGCACACACGGGTATCATCTCCTCCCCTGGACTATCATATCAGCCGGGTGACGTTCTAGTTTATAACGCACACACGGGTAACATCTCCTCCCCTGGACTATCATATCAGCCGGGAGACGTTCTAGTTTATAACGCACACACGGGTAACATCTGCTCCCCTGGACTATCATATCAGCCGGGTGACGTTCTAGTTTATAACGCACACACGGGTAACATCTCCTCCCCTGGACTATCATATCAGCCAGGAGACGTCCACTGCTGGACAAAGTCGTCATGGCGATCTGTCCTGCGCTGCCCTCATCCAATGTATTCCGACGATCTTGACCAGATCGTCGGTCCATCTTCTGAAGGGCTTACCAACACTACGTCTTCCGGTACGTGGCCGCCAGAACTTTACCAACCCCAAGCCTCAACTTTTAATCTTGTGTAATAAGTAACAATTAAATAAATACAGTTTTCCAATTTTAATTTTTCTGCTTTTTCTAACAAACCTAATATAACATTTCTGTTGTATGCTTGACTTTATTGAAGATGGCATTATAAACAAAAATTATCTGGGTCAAGGCAAATAATATACAATAATAATAAAGAAAATATTACAGTTAAATTTGGAATCTGTCATTTTTATAATAAGATTGTTCATTGAGTTTTTCATTTTGGCGCCAATACATTGTACAATATTTTGCGATATTTAAATGGAGTGTGGTGATAAAGAGAACCGAATCGCTGTGATTGCATACTCTCTCCATAGTAAAATGTTTGTGTACCGGACTATTAATAGGTACCTACAATGAGACCTTCTCTGTTTGTGACAGAAAAAGATATGGCCGTCCACGTAGTGTTCATACGAAAAAGATGGTCAAAGCAGTAAGGGAAAGAATTCGAAGAAATCCTGTTTGAAAGCAAAATATTTTGATCTCAGGAGATAAAGATATCACCTAGAATCATGTCGCGTATTTTAAAAGATGACTTAGGACTTGCAGCCTATAAGAGACGTACTGGCCATTAACATTAACTGATAATTTTAAAAAGAAATGGGATGGTAAGATCGAATCATCTACTGAAGCTGTACGCAAAGGAAGGCCACAGAAAATTTTTGTTAACGGATGAAAAATAATTAACAATAGAACAACATTTTAACAAACAAAATGACCTTATACCTCTAACGAAGCTTCAAATTATTCTAGAGAGTGCAACGTGAGCACTATCCGACTTCAGTGATGGTTTGGTGGCTACAGCTAATACTAGCTGTGAAAGAGTGCCTGAGTCATACTTTTGTGAAAAAGGTATCAAAACATCGGCACAAGTGTATCAAGATTCTTGAGGAGGTATTGAACCCCCTTAACAACACCATGTTCAATAACCAAGAATGGTCCTTCCAGCAAGACTCGGTGCTGGTTAAAAAAGCTCGGTCTGCGCAGTCTATTTGGACTTCATCAAAGCTGAAGACTGGCCGTCGTCTAGTCCCGATCTTAGTCCGCTGGATTATGATTTATTGTCAGTTTTAGTTTTCTTATTAAGAAAAATCTATTGATAACTGGCTTAAAGGACTTTATTGCAGCCAATGGAGACCACTTCGAATAAGATTTGTACATTTTAAATTGTTTTAGATTTAAGTATTAAACAAAAGATCTTCAACATTAGATCTTCTGCTGACTACACATCCCGATGGTTACCAGGTCTCTGTCGACGCCCCTCTCGGAACGTCCGACCATAGCCTGGTCAGGAGTGTAGTGCCTATCCGACGCCAACGTCGCAGACCACCAGCGACCCGCCGCGTTTGGCACTACAAGTCAGCAGATTGGGATAGGATGCGTTCCTTTTTTGCATCCTACCCTTGGGGCAGGGTTTGTTTCCCTTCGGATGATCCTAGTGCCTGCGCCGTTGCAGTAGCCGATGTGATACTGCAGGGCATGGATATTTTTATACCAAGCTCTGTAGTACCGATCGGTGGCAGATCACAGCCCTGGTTCGATGCGTCAGTTAAAGCAGCATCTGTCTGCAAAAAACAGGCGTATCGAACTTGGGTTGCGGCGCTGGGCTCAAAGGATCCGAACTGCAAAGTTCTGAAGAGGAAATATAACCGTGCCTCCAGATTTTTTAAGCGGCAAATCGCCCGTGCGAAATCGAAGCACGTCGTCAAAATTGGCGAGCAGCTTTCCAGTTACCCGACCGGAACACGCAAGTTCTGGTCGTTATTGAAAGCTGCTCTTGGTAACTTCAACCAGCCGTCCATGCCGCCGTTGCACATGAGGAATGACACCCTGGCCCATACGGCAAAAGAGAAAGCCGATCTCCTGTGCACTCTTTTTGCCTCCAACTCGACTCTTGACGACAACGGAAAAACACCGCCGACCATCCCGCGGTGTCAGAGCTCCATGCCTGAAGTACAGTTCCGACAGAAAACTGTTAGGCGAGCTCTGTTTTCGTTGGACGTCAGGAAGTCGAGCGGGCCGGATGGCATTTCTCCAATCGTGCTTAGAACGTGTGCCCCTGAGTTGACGCCGGTGCTAACGCGTTTATTCCGGCACTCTTATTCAAAAGGCGTAGTCCCTGATTCATGGAAGTCAGCCCTTGTCCATCCGATCCCAAAAAAAAGAGACAGTTCGGATCCGGCAAACTACAGGCCTATTGCGATTACCTCCCTACTCTCCAAAATCATGGAGAGCATAATTAACCGCCAGCTCTTGGTATTCCTTGAGGGTCACCAGTTGATCAACGACCGGCAATACGGCTTTCGCAATGGTCGGTCGACTGGCGATCTTCTGGTATACCTAACACATAGATGGGCGGCGGCTATTGAAAGCAAGGGGGAAGGCCTGGCAGTTGGTTTGGATATAGCGAAGGCCTTTGATCGTGTATGGCACAAGGCGCTCCTCGCAAAACTTCCATCATTTGGGCTTCCCGAGAGCTTATGCAAGTGGACCTCCAGCTTCCTCACTGGGCGCAGCATACAGGTCGTTATCGACGGTTATTGCTCGAATCCCAAGCCCGTGAACGCTGGAGTTCCCCAAGGCTGTGTGCTATCTCCCACGCTGTTTCTTCTGCATATCAATGATATGTTGGACACCGCCAACATGCATTGCTATGCAGACGACAGCACTGGTGATGCCGTATACACGGGCCATGCAGGTCTCTCTCGGGAAAACGTCGACCAGTGCCGGGAGAAACTTGTGTCTTCTATCGAGTCCTCTCTCGAGAAGGTCGCGAAATGGGGTAAGTTGAACCTTGTCCAATTTAACCCCCAGAAGACTCAAGTTTGCGCGTTTACCACTAAAAAAACCCCATTTGCCGTATCACCGCTCTTCGAGAACACTTCCCTTAAAGCCTCGCCTAGTATCGGAATACTGGGTCTCGAAATCTCGAGCAATTGCCAATTCCGTGGCCATCTGGAGGGCAAAGCCAAACTGGCTTCAAAGAAACTGGGCGTCATAAATAGAGCACGGCAATACTTCAAGCCGGCCCACATTCTAGCGCTCTACAAAGCGCAGGTCCGGCCTCACATGGAGTATTGCTGTCATCTCTGGTCTGGCGCACCCCAGTATCAGCTCGATCCATTTGACCGCGTGCAACGCAGAGCAGCTCGAATTGTCGGGAACCCAGTACTCTGTGAACGGCTGGATCATTTGGCGTTGCGTAGAGACGTCGCTTCATTGTGTGTTTTCTACCGCATCTATCACGGGGAGTGTTCCGAAGAGCTGTTCAACCTGATTCCTGCCGCCGAATTCCACCTTCGCACGACACGCCACAAGTTAGGATTTCATCCCCACCATCTGGATGTGTGGCGGTCCTCCACAGTGCGGTTTTCAAGGAGCTTTCTTCCTCGTACCACGAAGCTGTGGAATGAGCTTCCGTGTGCGGTGTTTCCGGGACGATACGACATGGGTACCTTCAAGAAAAGCGCGTACACCTTCCTTAAAGGCCGGCAACGCTCTTGTGATTCCTCTGGTGTTGCAGGAGAGTGTGGGCGGCGGTGATCACTTAACACCAGGTGACCCGTACGCTCGTTTGTCCTCCTATTCCATAAAAAAAAAAAAAAAAATAAACAAACCTACTGTTATTTGCAATATAATTTTTTTTTCTTTGTTTCAGTATTTATGGCAAGACTAGGTATAATGAGTTATATTGAAAGTATTAATATATTAAACGTTGTTGCATGGTCCGATAACTACCCTTTAATAATAAATTGTAACCTCAATCTGCTACCAACGCAATCAAATTGTGTATCACACTGTCAGGTGAATAAAATAGTATGGGGAAATAGGAATGCCCATCAGATTAGCCTCTATATGGATATTTGTAACAATGGGTTGAGTAACATTGATTTTCCGGGAGACTTAGCGGTATGCTGTGATAGACGATGTTACAAGCCTGAATATAAATGTATAATAAACAAAATGTACTCGGCTGTTATTAATATATTGCAGGATGCCGCTAAGCTGCGTTACAAATCGGCTCCGCTGAATAGGAAAAGGTACATAATGGGTTGGAATAGGCATGTAAGACCTTTACATGTTATAGCTCGCCATTGTTTTCAGTCCTGGGTATCAGCGGGGAGGCCTTCTAGTGGAGTTGTTTATGATAACATGTCCGAGTCACGAAAATTGCTTAAAAAAAACATAAGTGGTGTCAGGACAATGAACACCATATTAAAATGGATATCCTAGCCACGTCATGCGAGAGTAAACAATTTGGCAGTTTCTGGCGCCAAACAAACAGGCTGAATGCAAAGGCGAGCCATCCCATGGAGGTAAATGAAATTAGCGGTTCTAAAAACATAGCTAATAATTTCAAAGAACAGTTTAGGTTAAAGCCCCCCAGAACAAAGAGTAAAAACTCGTGTTATGCTCAGGACATTGGAGATACTGACCCAGACCCGATACGCTTCACACTGAAAGAGGTGAACACTGATCTCATATGATATGAAGCGTGGGAAATCGCCGGGTCACGACGGACTGAGCATTGGGCATCTGCGATATGCTGGTGTGCACGTTTCCAGAGTTCTCAGATCGCTCTTTAACTAGTGTACAAGCCACAATTACCTGCCAGATGCTATGATGATGACAGTGGTTGTGCCAATAATCAACAAGTCCAATTATAGGCCCATATCCCTTGCTACAATAATCGCGAAGGTATTGGACAGTTTGCTTGACACTCATTTAAACAAATCCTTTAAAGAACAGTAAGCGCAGTTCGGTTTCAGATCGGAATTATCTACTAAGAGCGCTATTATGTGTCTGAAGCAAACTGTTAGTTACTACACCGATAGGAATACACAGTTATACGCGTGCTTCTTGGACTTGTCTTTTGACCTAGTCTCATATGACGTCCTATGGCACAAGCTTAAACATGAAACAAGCGTAAGTCCTGAACTACAGTCATTGTTGTAAACAATCTAATGTGGTCAGGTGGGGTGACGAATATAGTGACCCATACAGACTAGGATGTGGAGTGAGACAGGGAGGACTGACGTCACCGAGGTTGTTCAATTTATATGTAAACCGATGATCGAGAGGCTCAGTAGAGCAGGTGTCGGATACTCGATACATGGTGTCAGCATGACCAATATAAGCTATGCAGATGACATGGTTCCATTGAGTCTATCGATCGGTGGCCTTGGTAAGTTGCTGCGCATATGCGAAGAATATGCTGAGGAACATGGACTCATTGACAACTCAAAAAAGAGTGAGTTTCTAATTTTCAGGAACAAAAAAGTCACATATTCTCGTACTGTTTATCTGTGCGGAGCCCCCCTGAAACAAGTATCTGAGTTCAGGTACCTTGGACACGTAGTGACCGAACGCCTCGATGACGACAGTGACATGGAACGGGAGCGTAGGGCGCTGTCGGTCCGAGGCAACATGTTGGCTCGTAGATTTGCGCGGTGTACTGCGCAGGTCAAATTAACTCTGTATAGAGCATACTGCCAGTCTTTTTATTCGTGCAGTCTGTGGACTAACTACACGCAGAGAAGTTACAGTGCCCTACGTGTTCAGTACAACAACGTGCTGAGAGCAGTGATGGGGGGACTGTGGCACTGCAGCGCGTTAGCAATGTTTGCGGAGGCCCGCGTGGACGATTTCTTTGCGGTTATGCGAAAACGCGAAAACTTGCCAGTAGCACTAATGTCCTCCTCAGCACACTGGCATCTCGACTAGACAGTTCTCTCTGGAAAACTTGGATCGAGGCTCATATTAGTACTAGGTGCAAGTCGTTTTATAAGGTAAATTTAAGAATTAGCGATAGGAACTAACATAGATTTAAGTGAATATTGTAACTAACAAATTATTATAAGATTTTGTCAAATATTGTATTAACGTGTTTTTAATTTAAATGGGTGGTATGCCTGAAATAAATGAGTTTATTATTATTATAATAAAAAAAAAAACGCTAAAGTCAAAATTACATTAATACTCCTACAAAGAGAATATTTTGGCAACACTCTGATAACATATGTTTTTTTTTTCATTTAAGCCTATATGATCGTGTATCTTATAGCCAAACCATCGGACGCTTCGGTGGGCGCTTCCCACCAATTGGTCCGGCGTCATCCTCGGTCCGGACGGTAATAATAATAATGGTTCGGCCGTACCAAATCCGATCATGTGTTTAGGCACTACTAGACATCACGACATTATGTGACCATGATCCATGCAAAGAATTGCATGAATATCCACATGATAGTTATTGCAGACAATTTGGTGAAATAAAATATTATTTTTGTTTATAAACAATTTTTTATTCAATTCCTCTTAATCTTATCCGGAGCCACATTACTATAACTAAAACAAACGGCCTGTTGCCTTAAGCTACACTCTTCTTCTCATTTGTCTCAGTCCACTGTTCACCATATACAGACGCGTCTGTCTGATTAAGTCCTTCGTCTTCACTCTCAGATATAGAGTCACTGCTGCCTTCACCTTCCTGATAACAAAAACAAAAACAACGACAACGTTACTATATAGGAACCATAAACTTAGTATACTACTGTAATAGACGAACCCAGTGTGAGATTGAGATAACTTACATAAAAACCTAGGTGTGAGAAAGAGACGGAATAAATGCAGCGTGAAACTGTTTTTAAACAATTTAGTGTCCGTTAGTCTCCTGTCAAATGGGACCGTGTTTTAATTTGAGAGTTTTTATCGTAATTATACAGTGTTTTAATTAAGTAATCGAAAAATATAACGGTGTCGTGTTCTGTATTAGATTGTGTTGTTATATACAGCAACAATCCAAATAAAGAAACATTTCACAGGTAAATACTGATTCTACAATACTTTCTAAATACAACAAACGTAACTTGAACCACAGAGTAGCGATGGATACTTACGTTACTTTACCAGTGGGAGGCTCATTTGCACAGGATGCCGGCTAGATTATGGGTACCACAAAGGCGCCTATATCTGCCGTGAAGCAGTAATGTGTAAAAATTAGTGTGTTTCGATCTGAAGGGCGCCGTAGCTAGTGAAATTACTGGGCAAATGAGACGTAATATCTTATGTCTCAAGGTGACGAGCGCAATTGTAGTGCCGCTCCGGATTTTTGGGATTTTCAAGAATCCTGAGCGTTGAAGAATCCTGTATTGTAATGGGCAGGGAGTATCAATAACCATCAGCTGAACGTCCTGCTCGTCTCGTCCCTTATTTTCATAAAAAAAAGTATCCTGACCTGAATAAATGTTGTACATTGCTGCTTATTGACCAAGAATATTTTAAACAACTGGAGTAAATGCGGCAATGTATAGATGTAGCAGTCGAAGATTATTATGGTGTAATTTGCGTAATGTTCCATATTTTGGCTCTGTTTTTGTATGACGTGATTTATCTAAATGTATAGAATATCATTGGTCTAGACTATAACAGCTGTGATAACGTCGAAATAAATTAATGGATGGCCTCTGGTCCTCGACACTAACCTATGCGAAACATAACGGCACTAGGCCGCTACTTCGTAACGTAAGCATCCATCCCTTCTCTGTGGTTCAGGTTATGTTATATATGTGATGTTACATTTTGTTTCAGCACACTTTTGCCGTTCCACTGAATGATATATCCTAACCCTCTCACCTCGTAACTCATCTCCGCCTGCTTGTCTCCCAAGATGGCCTGCATGATGTACTTGATGATGGTGTCGCGACCCTTCTCCGCGGCGTACGACGGCAGCCAGCCCCACTTGGGGTGGCACGAGTAGCCCGCGGGGGGCTCCTTGTTGATGACCTCCTGGACCTCAGGGACATGAACGTCGCAGAACTGTTCACAGATATATTATTCACAAACGGGCGCTCTACAAGAGGGCTCGCTCATAAAGAATCATTGAGAGCTATATTTAAACAAATAAACATATTATCGGTTGCTTCTCAATATATTCTTGATATTGTAATGTATGTACATCGGCAGATAGGTGAATTAGATAGAAACTCGATAGAAGGTCATAACCATAAAATGAAAATTACTGGGCTAACCTACGTCAAATATTTATGGGACCAAATGGCAAGCATTTCGCACCAAACTAAAGAAGAATCACGTAAATCGGTGTACATACATTAATAAAATACCAATCGAATTGAGAACCTCCTCCTATACGAATTCGGTTAAAAACAAAGTAACATGAAACTGTACCGTATAGAATATTTGTCGTTGTGGTGGCACAGTTCCTGGCTCGAAGTATACAGCGCTTTCAAGGACATCTTCACTATTACTGGTATCCGTTACAGTCTTCCTCTTTGATACATTTGTTCTTGAGTCGCGGGACAGAACTGTCATACAATTTAGCTTCATTACTCTACGACTAATCTAATAAAAAATTACTATTTCACTAATATAATGTAATTATTTATACGTCTAGATAGATTGCTGCTCAGGTCTGAGACACACCTTTTGGAATGTGTGCTAGTGTTTGACTTTCAATAAGTGATATTATATCCTATTTTTAATAAAAATATTTGAATTTGAATTGAAGAGAAACGTTATGAATTCTAGCCATGAACAACACAATATTATACAAAATAAATACTATATTTAATGACGTACTATATAATATATGGACATATCATTTGTAGTCTAATAGCGGAACGGCAAAAGTTTGCTAAGAGCCAATGTAAGAATACTTTACTTCTTAGTAGTGTGTCAACTGTGTGTCAATCACCAAATCTAATTGTGCTATAAAAAAGTGCGCAAATAATAGTTGAGCCAAACAATCGAAGAAGGAGATCTAGGGTTAAGTTATTCACAGAACTAGGCCAGTCAAGCTTTTTCTTTTTTGATACCATCCTTTCATTCGTAGCATCAATACGCTTATATTGAACTAGCTGACCCGACAGACGTTCTGTTCATAATAAAAATAAAAAACTCTTGCGGATGGAATCTTGGCAAATCCGTTCTTAGGTGACCTCTACTCGGTGAAAAGAAAATTCCTACCAAATTTCAAGTCTTTAGCTCTAATGGTTCCAGAGATATCGTGATGAGTGACTATATACGTGGAAATCTCTTATATATATATATATAGATGAATTTCTCTTCTGTCATATCGGCTGCGTACTCTTTCTCTGCTGCCACTCTCTGATTCAACAAATCTTTGCATTCCCATGCCACCAGGAAGGGGAAGGCAAATTATTTGAGACAGGAGATAGGAGGAGATTGGAGAGAGAAAGGAGGATGGGTTATTGGTGGCCTGCTTATTGTAACTATTTGCTAAGGGGGTGCGAGGACAACGAATAATTGTCTCCTGATAGGATCTCATAGGGTTGGAACTGGATCGAGGTGAGTTGAGGGCCCGAGCTAAGAATGTAGGAGAGCACAACAACTTCCTTGTCATCTACGCATATGAGCTGTGGACTGGGGGGAAACTGGCCGTAGCCCTAAATACGAAATATTGTCCTGAGACATAATATGCTTTGTTTCCTGACGTTAAAACTCTGGATAGTCCTCGTTCGACGCAAAATGGTTGCCTGAGCAATGCAAGCAGGAAGCTTTTTCTTTTGAAACATCGCAGGACTCACCTGTAACACCTTTGGGGCTTTGCACATCTGTAACACCTGGGCTTAGACCTACACTGTGATCGTTTTAACGTGGTGAAAACAGCAGCAAATTTATTGAATTAGGCGTTACTTTGCGGAAATCCATAATTATACAAATGATTTAAGTTTTCTTTAGTGTTAATTCCGCCAATATTTGTTTTTTATATTTGTTTTTTTTTTTGACAAATATTGGCGGAATTAACACTAAAGAAAACTTAAATCATTTGTAAAACAGCAGCAGTTCAGGCACTGCATAGTCGACAATTTATAGGTTTCAACAGGGAGGCACATATAGAATGAGAAATTTTTTGAGGGTAGCATCTTAAGCAGATTAAGTGGGCACTCATTCGACAATTCCTTCAACAACGTTCTTACGGTTTAGGCGGCGGGCTTTCAGAACCTCGCCACAGCCAATCGGTAGTTCCAGGGATTCGACAAATTACCAGTCTACAGGGACATCTCGCACTAGGCCCATCTGAGTAATGTTAAAAGTCGGGATTACTGCTTTGTATTTTGTCAAAGTCAAAATCTGGTTAGTTAGAAAATCATTCAATCAAGGGTGCTTGAGCGTTTGAAGTTCGACACTTACTCTGTGGCGACCAACACTTTTAACACCTCCTTAACAATGTCCGTGAATGTATTTTGATGTAAGAACAGTCCAAATTGCAATGCACGGATGGCTGTGCCTGCATATGTGTCCGACACCTGCCTGGACACGTGAACTATAAAGGGGCCTTTTTCATCCTTACTGTAGCCTTTAGGGCCCTTCAACGAAAGAGGGATGCGTGTACATGGTTTGTACGGACACTTGGGGGGGATTTAAACCTGATTTTTTCCGCTTTCTACAACGGGCTTATCGGATTCTACATGCCGCTTCCGAGAGGAGACCGCATGCCAAAAAAAAGCACTCCGAAAAAAAACCACACGTGTGTCAACCAAAGCCAACATGACGAAACTCCAAGCTACGTCATGCACTCGTGATTTGTATATCACTTTGTGTTAGTGTGTGTGCATCGCTCAAAATAGACGTTAACTGTCAACCTCAATTTATTGCGACATTATTACAGCTGTCACAGTCTGTCTCAACGTACGAATGATCTAAGGTAATTAGAACCAACATTCAAATTCAAATATTTTTATTCAAAATAGGATAAAAAATCACTTATTGAACGTCGAAAACTACCACCCATTCAAAAAAGACTGCCTCAGACCTGAGAAGAACGGGCGCAAGAAACTCAGCGGCCTTTTTTATATAAAAATATGGATTACAATGTGATATCGTACAATACCTAAACATTTATAATTAAAGAGCCTGAGGATGTTTGCTTCATTCCCAGTGTGTGGTAGTATTCAGAAAATCGGTTATGCTATAGTAACCTTTCCCACACAAACATTTTTTAACAATTCTTTTAAATTTCGTAATGTATTTGTTTTGTACATTTTCTGGGATCATATTTTAGAAGCATATACATCGCCCAATAAAAGACTTATTAACTCGACTTAACCGAGTACTAGGCATAACAAGTTTATATTTGCAAATTCCGCAATGTGCTTATGAACATGTAGAACATTATCAAAAAAATATTGAGAAGCAAAAGTCAAAAAGTTTTTCTCTTTAAATTTTTCTCTTAACGATTCTTTAGGACCTACGTTAATAATAACGCGAATAGCCCTCTTCTACAGCACAAAGATGGTATTAATATCGGCCGCACTGCCCCATAACAATATACCATAGGAAATGATACTATGAAAATAACTAAAGTATACGTATCATGTCAGTTAACTGTCTAATTTTCTTAACCGCATAATATGCTGCAGAACTAAGTCTATTCGCCAATCCTTCAATATGGGGGCCCCATTGCTATTTGGAATCAAGAGTAATGCCAAGAAATACAGCAGATTCCACTGGTTTTACCACCTCTCCGTTTTATAAAATATTCGCATCTACATTTTTTACATTTGTTGCGGTAAATTTATTATATATGGTTTGATGACTATTTATCAATAAGTTAGTGGCGCTAAACCAGTACACGATGTCCCATAGAGCATTGTTTACGTCGTCATATAAAACTTGGCTTCTTTTTCACATTGAATATAAGTGAAGTGTCATCTGCAAACAATACCACCTTTTTTTCTACAAGGTTAGGTAGATCATTTATATAAATTAGTAAGTAAAAAAGGAAAGGGTCCAAGAATCGACCCTTGTGGTACCCCCATACCGAGGGGAGTCCCAGGAGATCTCTTGCCATTCACATCAACCCTCTGAATCCTATTACTTAAATTAAACAGTTTTGATATTATTATTAATCGAATAATTAGTAAACTATTAATATTATACTGAGGGGTGTTTCACAATGTCCAAATAAGTTCCTGTTAGGCTACTCGCTACTTTTCTATCGAATAAAGACATCAGTTTCACAGTGTAAAGGTGTTTATTTAATTAATGATATTTTTTTATGGAATAGGAGAACAAACGAGCGTACGGGTCACCTGGTGTTAAGTGATCACCGCCGCCCACATTCTCTTGCAACACCAGAGGAATAACAAGAGCGTTGCCGGCCTTTATGGAGGGTATACGCGCTTTTTTTGAAGGTACTCATGTCGTATCGTCCCGGAAACACCGCACAAAGAAGCTCATTCCACAGCGTTGTAGTACGCGGAAGAAAGCTCCTTGAAAACCGCACTGTGGAGGACCGCCACACATCCAGATGGTGGGGATGATATCCTAACTTGTGCCGTGTCGTGCGAAGGTGGAATTATGTAAAAAATTAAAAGTAATAATCAGTTTGACGGTTCTATCTCAATAAATTCTTGATAATGTTATGTATGTTCACAGTCATATTAAAGAATTTGCTAGAAACTGCGACAATCATAATGTTAACACGAAGAATAAACATACAACTACAAACAAACAACATACACAACATGTTATGCCTACTACTCGGTTAAGTCGTGTTAGTAAGTCTGCTATGCTTTTACAGCATGATCCCAGATAATATACAAAACGTGTTAAGAAATTTAAAAGAATTATTGTAGAAAACGTTGGTGTTGTAAAGGTGATTATAAAATATAATATAAATGATACCACAGGCTGGTAATGGAGCGAACACCCTCAGGCTATTTAATTATAAATGTTTATTGTACGATATTATATTGTAATAATTTTTATTAAAAACAAAGCTCGCTGAATTTCTTCCACCCGTTCTTCTCAGGTCTGAGGCACATTATTTCGAATGGGTGGTAATTTTTGACGTTCAATAAATGAAATCTTCATAAAGTTAATTGAATTCAATTCCAATTTTATTATTGAATATATTATCAATTCTATTTGAGTGGGTCGAAGAAGTTTTAGTATACTAATGTTAAGACATTATATATTATTACCTAAGATAATTTATACGTGTAGATAGAGCCTCTTGATGTTAGGTAACGCATAACAACAGGCCACGTTTATTAGTTTAGTGTTCATGACAGCTACGTCTTACACTCGCGAAACGTCGGTCACTTTGTTTTAGTGTGCGAGCGTCGCTGAAAGTATATACTGTCAGATATATAGACGTATAAATTGTCTTATTGTACATATTGTGAACAACGAAAATAATAATTATTTAATATTAAATTAAGAATAATTTATGTTATACCCACCTGTATGTCTTAACCTAAAGTCCAAAGTTTGATAGATTCTCGCATTTGGTTCTTTTCTCGGATCATAGCCGTACCGGACCCATAACAGTCGCCAAGGACCTGTTTTGAGGTAGTACGCCAGGCACGGAAATATCATTCTCAGAGATGGTTCCTTAATGTTTGTGAGATGCTTGACCAGACTGCTGGACCATATCGGACGATCTTCAAACATCTGGAAACAAATTACAAACAACTTACAACATGACAAGTGAAGATGAACGAGCTTCTTCAGCCTCAACAATCAACAAGTAGCTGTGAGAAAAACAAACGAAAAGACTTAGAAAACCAGTGTTGAATTATGTTCTGATGAAGATCCACCAGATCTTTATCTATTGATTATAGTGACGATAAACCCTCTGTGGTTCAACCTAACGATCCCAATGTTGATGCCGAGTGCATGTATTGCTGTGATTTTCTCAGCGAAGACAAAAATGGAAAAGATTGGATTTAGTGCATTGCCTGTAGACAATCATGACATTTTCAGGGTTCCTGAGCAGAATATGCATATTTTATTTGTAATTTTTGCTTGCAGGGTTAATTTTATTATTTTATTCTAATTAACAAGGCTTGACTCCATTATAGAATACCATATTCCATAATATTTATATATATATTTATTAATTTTTGAGAGACATAGTTTTGGCGGATTTTTATTTGTTCATTTAATTATTAATTTTTATCAGTGACTATTACTGCATTTAATTATATCCATGAGACTGAAAAAATAACTCTTAAATACTGTTTTTTTTTTTTTTGAATTTGTATAAGTATTCCATATTCGGTGCTTTTCCTCATATATATATATATATATATATATATATATATACTTTGTAACAAGAGGAAGGACATAGGATCGACAAAAGAGATTGTGACTCGATTATAAATTCGTAAATCAAGTGGTTAAATGTTTAAACTTCTCATAAATTTATTCATTTACTCTTCGGGACACGCTGTAATCGAAGTGTCGGAAGACACTACAGTGAAGTCACGAACATAAGCATTTTTGAGGGTTTTTGACTGGTGCCAGGAATCCTATTTACAAAGGCAACAACTAATTATTTTACATAGAGGAGTTGCAAGCTACCACTCAAGATGCCAGGTGAAAATCCCAGTTACAAGTTAAAAACCAGACAACCAAAAATGGCTTTACCAAAGCAAATTTCTTTTGAGGCAAAGGAAACAAAAGTCCAGCTTTTGTAATAGGTTAAAAATGTCAAAACTCAGTTCCTGTCGTACATAGGCGAAAGCAGTTGGTGTGGAGGTAATGAGATACCACTGCCAATCAAATGACATCCAACTAGTGTGGGCAGAAGTCAAGGAGGATGTGGCCCTGTGGCATTAACAAATTATAAAGTAATAATTCAATAATATCATAAATAAACATAAGTTTGTAGGTACCACTCTCAAATAAATATTTTAAAATATAAACATTTGTGGCTATAGAATTCCTTTAAACTGTAGAAGCATTTATCTATTAGCCATTATTTTAGTTTTTTATGTATTATAGTTAAAGGAAACTCTCAAATATTTTTGGAAGATGCTATGTCTAATAATGATCTATATTCATGAACTCTTTTCACAAATTGGCACAGAACTGAAGGCAGATCATTTCTCGAAAATTTTCTTACAGTTTGCGTTATAGAATCACTACTTTTGAAACAAGTTTTTGATATTTCCCAATTCTATGCAAGCGTAAAGTGCCCAATTTTGTGTCAAAAATAAAACTAACTTCCTGACATCAAAAAGTGATTGTCATTGTACCTTTCAAAGTCAAAGTAATTGGTACTTCAAATTTTTAAACACTAGATGGCCCACCCTTGTATTTCATCTGTATAGTCATTCGACAACAGAAATTATAACGAGCTTAAGCTAAGGCGGCCCAATGCAAAAGTCTAGTTTGCGTTTTATCACACTCAGCAATGTAAGTAAAGTCTGAGTATAGTCTAATAATAATAATAATTTTTTTAATTCGACAAAGGATCATAATGTGTTAGTAACAAAATACCGTAAAATCTAGTGTTAGTACAAGATATCTTAAAATCAAAACCTTCCTAATCTAGGACAGGACCGACTTGTCAGCACATGTATCAAACAGCAGTGGTTCAGGTACTGACAATCGAACCTGTGAGAAAATGCCCTCAGGATACCATTCTAAGAAATTTCTATAGATTTCATCCTTAGCCCATTATCCTTTTATATGAAGATTCTAATTCGGAAACCATGCACATATTCTCATTTAAGAATGAAATGAAATTTATTTAATTGTATGAAACATGGTAACATAGGTCTTAACAATTGGTAGGTGCACAGCACAATTCGCCAAAATGTTGGCATATAAATATTTGACTGTCAATATTAGAATTTTGGCCATAAACATTAAATGAACAAACTGCCTCCATTCTTAACATTAATGCATTAGATATTGTGTCTTGACTAACAGACTGACATGATGGTTGGATAAAAAGCAATTTTATGTACCTTTTTAACAGTTTCATATTCAGCTTTAAACTGAGGACTAGCTGCTGATTTTTCTCCAGCTGCCTTAGTAAAGAATGCATTTGGTTCAGTTGGGAAAATCTCATCCAAATTGAAATTACATCTTGCCGATGGTTTTATTCTATCACTCCTTGTTTTATGAACATCATCCTTATCACCAGCATCTAATGATAAATCATCGTCTTTATGAAGGTAGGTCTTTTTGTCTGTATAGGAGTAGCCAACAGGTTTTTCAAACCTTGTAAATGCTCCTGGTAGTATAAACAGTGGTGATGGTTTTCTAAAAATATTTTCATAATAAATATATAATAGTGGTATGTGTGGGGGAAGTAATTGGGGAATGGATTTAATCTGTCTAATAAATAATAAAGTATTAACTAAATTTAAACATTAATGATTGTAGACTTAACAACAATTATTTATTTACCCTAACATTTTAACAAGTTTGCAGATTACCTTGGCCACATTCAACTGATAAAAGTATGCAACTAATATTAAAATTCACATATTTTATTAAATGTTTATCTATATAAAAATTTTGATCAGTATACTTGCTCTAGTATAGTGTAGTCATTTAATCCCGGTGGAATAATATCATCTAGAATGCATTTAGGCATTCCACCCATTGAACAAACTGGAAGATATTGAAAATCACACAGAGCTGGAAATAATTTCAATGTCATTTTTAAACACAGTATAAAAACAGATTAATTACGATTATACAAAACTTACCATCAAACTTAACTATATTTTTAACATAACTTACTGCTGAAGTTTCGATAACTTCACGCTTTAATATTGTTTTATCTTCATTCATAATTTTTCTGATTCTTACTTTGAACAAGACACCTGACGCTGGCTTCTTTTCACCACCAATTTTTTTAACATAAGGATTATCAGGTTGAAAAGACAGATGAACAGGTTTTTTGTAAGACTGGGAGAATATCTATAAAACATAAAATGTATTATTAAACTTCATTTCAGGAGCATTGTAAATAAAACGACGGCAAATAATAGAAGTATACTACCAAAATATGGAGAAATTACTAGTGAGATATCAGCTCGGATCAGTCTAAATAAATATTTCTTTATATTTAGAAATTCACAATCTGAGGTAAAGTATCGTAAATCAAATCTACAAAAATGTTGTATTGGAACACTAACGTATTAATTATATTAACCACATACACACCTGTGAAATTGTTCTCAAGCCACCCAAACATTGTATGGCTTTTTCTTCATTCTTTACATTTCCAGGAAATAAAACACAATACATTTTACTACTTAGAGCATTTTTAGTATTAGTGGCTGTAGTTTCATTCATTTTAAAATATTAGATAAGTGGCTAGCTAAAGAACGTTTTTTACTCTTACAAACACAAAAAGCTCTTCTAATTTCAGTTTCACCTAGTCTAAATTCTAAAGTATCATTCCGCATTAGTTAGAGTAAAAGTGTTCTGTGTATAAGTGCTATAACTATGCTTTCAAGTTTCAACCAAAGTTTACCGACTACCGAGTTAAATCACATATTAAATTGTACTGTAGCTGTAACTAGTCTGTAATCTTTTTAATAAATATTTCAAAGAGATTTTTTTTGTTTTTGGTTCTGTAATATTTCAAAGAGAATTTAAACAGAAGTGTTCAAAATATTTTTTTTTTCGACGGAATTAAGACAGTTGTCATTCTAGATTTTTTTTTTGTTTAGAGCATTGGTAACAAGACCATCTGCTCCAACAAAATACAAAAGGGGAAAAAACGGTTTATCTCGAATTCCGGAGGAATTAAACTAAGCGCTTTTGAATAGTCTCTAATCACTATAAATATTTATTTTAAATTACTGAATTTACCATATGTTTGGAAAAAGTTGGAGCTCGTGAGAAGAGCATACAAAAAACTCAACGGTCAATCAAATGGAGTATTTAACAATGGCTGTTATATATTTACTAAAAATTAGTTTGTAAGAAGCGGCATCCAATATATTATATTTCTTTATTTATGACACTAACACTATTACAATATTATATTTTGTTATTACTAGCGTAACTTTATTAATGGCCTTAGTACTAAACAATGCAATACCCAATATTTTTTTATTATATTAGGAATAACTTGTGGAAGATGAAATGTGTGGGTACTGCTGCCGACAATTTCGCTTTAAAGGTTTTGGTGCCTTATATTTGATTTTGTTCAATAAATAATGACTATCGATCAACCCATTGACTAATTAATATAAAAAGATTTGATCCTTATGATCTCCTTTTAATTCTAAGGAAGTTAATACTATAATATCATTGTCGAACACTAAAAATAAATTATATGGCAAAGCAACGTTTGCCAGGTCAGCTAGTATACCATACAACTGCATCTGCTATATTTTTATCAAACTTCTAATAACTTTTATTTTTAAATTGTCAGGACATGGCAGAACATCTGTCCACTCAATTGGAGTTCGGAAGCTATCGAGATTTGTAGGTAAACTGTACAACATCATTATGCTTAATAACTCTGGATGAATTTTAACATCTATGTCTTCTAACTGACCTACTACATCCATAAAATTACTGAGATGGTCTCTCACATCTTCTTGTGGAGTCATTTTCTTCAATACTAGTTGGTTTAATAGCGTAGCCTTTCTTGCCGGCCCTGAACTTTGATGTACAGACTTTAGTTTTTCTCATACTTCCTTGGATGTATTACATCCTTTAATTTGTTTAAGTTCTGGTGGAGATAGAAGTGAAAGTAGCTCTGACCTTGCCTTTAAGTCTTACTTTAGGAACGCACTGTTTTCTTCGGCAGTCGCAATTGCCGCTAACGTTTTTTCACCACTAGCGTATTCCCACAAATCGTATCTTATGAGAATCGCCTGTGCTTGTAAGCACCAGGTCTTCCTTCCTTCTTCCATTTGCCACTAGATATTCATCCCACGGATAGGGTGGACTAGCGGCTATAGCAATTAATTAAAACGTAAATAATACTTGAAAATATTGTCTTTACTTGTGTATAAGAAAATCAAAGAGTATAATAATGAGAAAATATAAAACATAATGACACCACACATCAAAAGGAAAAGAACATAATACAAATTCAAATGCATTGCATCATAGACAAGTATACGTGGACACCATCACGACCTTACGACACCATGTTATGTACGCTACTGCCACACTCAACTGACGCGACCAGACCAAACATCGTGCTTGCTTGCTTTGATCTGCGTCTCGAGGACACAATCACCTACCAAATCAGTAACTACTAATTATTATATCTCGAACAAACAAAATACACACTACAAAATTAAAATCAACCTGTTTCCTGCCGCCGAATTCCACCTACGCACGACACGCCACAAGTTAGGATATCATCCTCACCATCTGGATGTGCGGCGGTCCTCAACAGTGCGGTTTTCAAGGAGCTTTCTTCCACGTACTACAAAGCTGTGGAATGAGCTTCCTTGTGCGGTGTTTCCGGGACGATACGACATGGCAACGCTCGTGTGATTCCTCTGGTGTTGCAAGAGATTGTGGGCGTCGGTGATCACTTAACAACAGGTGACCTGTACGCTCGTTAGCCCTCCTATTCCATAAAAAAAAAATTACATCCTCTTTGTGAACGAACTGAATATACGTTACCAGGCCATAAAATCCAAAAAAAAAAAAATTATGTCAAAAGTGAAAAGGCGGCGAGAACGAGCTTTATTTTGAACTATTTAAAATCATTTTTTATTATTTAGTTGACAAATTGACATACCTTAACTAAGCTTCCGAATGAAATTTCTCAAGTATCTTGTGTAGTCGGTAGAATATTTGTAGATCAAGGTTGCAGGCAATTATTCTAGCTTCGAAATTATAACCTGTTAAATTAGAGATGGCTGATGAAGATTTCAGTAAACTTTTGCAACAAGCAGAGCAATTAACTACAGAAATAGAGGGAAATGAAGATTTACCTAGAGTTGAACGCTCCCTTGGTCAAGTGCTTGAGGCTTCCAATGAACTCTACTCCAGAGTAATTCAATCTGGTACCAACGACATTCAAGCGTATGTATCGTCTGCTATGTTAATTAATTCATGTACCCCTTTTTACGCTATTTATTCTATATTTCTTTGCAGACATCTTTTATTTGGCTCCAAAGGTATAGATTTACAAAAAATATCTCAAAAATTAGAAACATTGTCATCAAAACGAACATTTGAGCCACTGCAACCTATAGCAGATTCAGATATTGAGAGCTTCCTTAAGAATGAAAGAGAAAATGCTATTTTGTCATTGATTGATGAAGTAAATAAAAATGTAAGCTGTTTATGAAAATGTTGTATGAGCATGTCTTACATACATGTCTTGATAGATAATTGAAATATATTTTTCAGTCATTACAAACAACAGAAGACCAGAAATGGGAACACATGCTTTCAGAATGGAATAAAGAAAAAATAAAGCTAATGAATGCTATGATTGGACCATCTCAAAATTGGTTAGACCTCAAACGCACACCAGAGCCTCCAAGTATTGCAGATACCCCTAAAAAGTTTGGTCATTCAATGCTTGATGACATTGAGGCTGCCTATTCTAGACAAATTCAACAATATAATAAAATGGTGTTCCAAGGTGCTAAGTCAAGAACAGCATTGCACCAAAAGTTCTCCCAAGTTGCTGAAGATAATAATGATCCTGTAAGTTCTAGAACTTTTGCATTAGTTTGGCTAGTTGAGGAACTGGTTTGTTTTAACTTCATTACTCTATAATAGGCTAGAATTAGTAGGGCTTACATTGAATTTGAATTGAGATACCTATAGGTTTTAGCGGGCTGTTTTCCCCACTCAACATCTTATGTGCACCTTTTTTGGGTGAAAGGTTGACAGTGTTACTCATGTCAACACAATTCTACCAGTGAGCCTAGCCGACCCATGATGTTGCTGATGATCTCTGGTAGTGACCCCGGCCTTCCAAGGTATAGTGCCATGTATTCTGCCACCTCTTGATACTCAAGCATGACATGGCCTGTTTCTTCTGCCCCTAAACAGGCTCTGCAAAGAGGGCTGTGTATAACACCCAAAGAAAAACAAGTTCTTATTTAGGAGAGCATGACCTGTTAAAGTCCCAGTTAACCTAAGTTGCTGTCTTCCAAGCCGTCACAGCTTTTGTGACAATGTGGTGTTGATTGCCGGAAGAGACTGTTGTAATGGTGCAGTAATATCTGGAGCCAAACACAATGGCAAATAGAGTTAAAGGCAGATAGGGTTCTGGAGCTACAGCCTTCAATGAGATACGTATATTGCCGACTAACATACAAATTACACTAACAATTATTTTTGGAATTTTTATTTACAGAAAGTTAAAGAAATGTGGGAAATAATTAAAACTATGTCGAATGTTCCTGCTTTGGTTCGAGATGAGGATCCATTAAAAGCCAGAGGAAACCCCACTATTCAGCAATGCCTCATTGCACAAGGGAAAAAGTATTTAGAAAAGAGGTAATTCATATTATATAAGAGTATGGCGGCTGTGGCACAGGCTAATAGAATATCTTATGAGTAGTTTTACCTATTTAATAAGAAATTTTAATTTAAATAATTACTATATTTAACATTAGCATATAAATCAAAAATTCAAATAAACATAAGCTATTTATGACATGTAAAGTTTGATTGAAGTCAAATTGATTTAATTAAATTAATTGTAATATGGAAATGAAATGAAATTTATTTATTGTGTCGAATACAGTATCTATTTAAGATCCTAAATTTATTAAATTGTCTTTTATTAAGCTAATTTATATTAGCATGCAAATTATACTATTGTTACATTTTAGGTATAAGCAATACATGAGTGATGTGGTGAGGGCTAATCCAGGTATAGCCATGAGAGGTGGAGAACCAGGCACATTACCACTGGTACGAGGGTTCCTTGGATTGCGCCTGATAGGGCAGAGCTCGCAAGGCTTAGCTGATGGTGTGGTTGATGACAGACCTCTGTGGCCAATGGTTTACTATTGTTTAAGAAGTGGAGATGCTGGTGCAGCATTGCATTGCTTAAGAAAAGCTGGGTAATGTATCAACAGTTTACTTAAAGGGATTTTTATATAGTGCAGAAACATATATACCTTATATACTTTTATTTATACACTAAACAGCTAACCCCCATTTTCTATAATTGTAAGAAACAAGAACATAATATCAAACACATAATAGTCATCAGATTCAACAACCACATAAAAATTGCAAAATCATGACAGCTCTAACCATAGATAAAACAAAGACAACAAAATATGTAAGAGTGAAAAAGAAGTGTATGTGCTACATATTGATATCTTTGAAATCGGTGCCAAGCCAAATGTAACAGTTAGTACCTACACTCGCCACGCGTGACTTTGAGCGGGATAGCAACAGAGGAATCACAGGAGCGTTGCCGGCCCGTCCCCTTCCTTCGTCCCAGAAACACCGCACAAGGAAGTTCATTCCACAGCTTTGTAGTACGTGGAAGAAAGCTCCTTGAAAACCGCACTGTGGAGGACCGCCACATCCACAAGAATTCGGCTGCTGGAATCAGGTGAAACAGCTCTTCGGAACACTCCGCGTGATAAATGCGGTAGAAGACACACAATGAAGCGATGTACGCAACGCCAAGTGATCCAGCCGTTCACAGAGCACTGGATCCCCGATAATTCGAGCTGCTCTGCGTTCCACGCGGTCAAATGGATCGTGCTGATACTGGGCTGCGCCAGACCAGCGATGACAGCAATACTCCATGTGTGGCCGGACCTGCGCTTTGTACAGCGCTTGAATATGGGCCAGATTGAAGTATTGCCGTGCTATTTATGACGCCCAGTTCCTTCGAAGCCAATTTGGCTTTGTTCTCCAGATGGCCGCGGATATGGCAATCGCTCGAGACCCACTATTCCGATACTAGGCGAGGCTATAAGGGTAGTGCTGTCGAAGAGCGGTGATATTACAAACAGTGTTTTTTATAGTGGTAAATGCTGTGTCCAAAGGTGTCCAACATATCATAGATATGCAGAAGAAACATTGTGGGAGATAGCACACAGCCTTGGGGTACTTCAGCGTTCACGGGCTTGGGATTCAAGCAATAACCGTCGACAATGACCTGTATGCTGCGCCCAGTGAGGAAGCTGGAGGTCCACTTGCATAAGCTCTCGGGAAGCACAAACGATGGAAGTTTTGAGAGGAGCGCCTTGTGCCATACACGATCAAAGGCCTTCGGTATATCCTAACTAAGGCTAACTGCCAGGCCTTCCCCCCTTGCTTTCGATAGCCGCTGCTCATCTATGTATTAGGTATACCAGAAGATAACCCATGCGAAACATAGCGGCACTAAGCCGCTACTTCACGCCGGTATTCTATGCGAGTGTGGAAATTAACCCGGACGAGTCTGGCCCGATTTTGCTGACGTCATAAGACAGCGGCGTGACTCTCCCACTTCTGAAAAGCCCTTAGTTGCCTCTAAGATACCCTTGGGCCTGGGACTCCCCTATTCTTCTTACGCCCCGGGGAAGCACAGGGCAATGCTAAGATAGATTGATTTTCTAATTTTAAACCTGAAACAAATTAAAATGCTGTTAGACTATAAAGCACATCCACAATTCATAATATGAACAAAACACATAATATTATCAATAATTTAATTGAAATGTGATATTGACAGTGGTAAAAAAAATACAATATCACAATCACCCACACAACACATACAATGGGTTAGTGTTGTTATTATAACAAAGAAAAAACAATGTGTTGGACTCACATACTCAAAAAAACACTTAAAACAATAAAAATATAAGATTCAATTAAACAATTCAATCAATCAATGAATATCGTATGGGGTGCAAAGAGAATTTAAACACTATGTTTAAGAGACGGAAGTGCTGTAGAAAATGATGAGAAATGTCGCTTTTATGAAACAATTAATAAATCTTGATACCAACATAATCACTTAGTGACATAATAGCAGAACTGCCAATATAGGAAATCAATGTAAGGGTTATAATCAATCCATATTTTTTATCGGTAGTTCACTATACTAAACAAATATAATATATATATATATACAAGGCCAGCAACACTCCTGTGATTCCTCTGGTGTTGCAAGAGAACGTGGGCGGTGGTGATCACTTAACACCAGGTGACCCGTACGCTCGTTTGTCCTCCTATTCCATAAAAAAAGGTATATATATTCTTATATCGACAGTTACATTAATATAAATGTGATCTAATTTTAAGGTTCCCTTTGTTAATTTGAAGATGGACCTAAGACAAGTACAACTGGTTTAGACTAGGGATACGTGTTAGTTATCTCAAAGATAAAAACAATTTACATAATTAATATTTTTTTAATATAATTTCTTATGTGTTGTTTAGTAGTTGCGGTTTTGACAGTCTTTGGTTTTTGTTTTTCAGATGTTGCAATAAATGGTTTTGATGTCGTAGAATCTGAAATAAGAACAGTATACATATTAACAGAAATTACTTTACCCTAATTTTTAGGCTTTAAATAATTAAAGTGAAACTTTTATTATATCGTCTCAAACTTTTTCGTGTGTGTGTTGCATGTCGCGTGACGGTCGGGCGACGCCTATAGTTCGCAGCAGATGACCGTGTAGTGTATAGACTATTTATTACTCATTTGTGCCATTGCTATTTTGTTTGTTTTTGTCAGTGTTTAATGTAAATGTTGTTATTTATTATTATAAAATTAAGATTGGTAAAGCGATTTTTATACCCTTAACAGAATATCATTCCAAAAATATTTAGTTAAATGTCTATAATGTGAAAAAAAGTTTCATTTTTACCATGGTTTCATAAAACCACACAGTCCTTTTTATATTATTTATATATTTAAATAATATATTAAAAAGGATTTTGAAGGTTTAATTTAATTAATTAATGAAACTTATAAACTATTTTAAGATCAATAAACTTATTGAACAAAAATATAGATACCTACCATAAATATGAAAGAAATAAATAAAAATAAATTTAACATTAATTAATAATAAAATATCGACTGTTGATAAAAAAGTGTCAAATAGGTTATAACATTATAATTTTTACTTTATTATATTATGAATTTAATTAATATTCTATCACTTTTAATCACCTTAAGCATTATTTATTAGCTTAAAGGGTAATTTAGCTATGAAAACTCTCCAACTTCCATCTGACCGGCCAGATTTTAAACTACGTATTTGACAAGTTTTTCTTTACATTGTATAGCTTAGAAATGTCTTACAAATTTACTCTTCAAATAATTAAGCAATTTCCGCTAAATAATACACGAATAAAGTAAAAGAAAACGACAATTCGTACCAAAAATTGTTAACAGTCACTTTTATTTTGAATGAATGACATATAATCACATGTCACTCAAACCAAAACAAACAAAAGAGTCGAATATATGTTAGAGCGAGACAGCGTTTGCCGCCATTATTTTTAGTACGCGTTTCATACATTTTGAAGTCAAGATAGTTGCGCCAGGCTGATGGGGTTTCTTAAGGGCTTGCTTTTAATTAATATCCTATATTTTATTTTGTACATCAAAAGAGATCTTGCCACTGTTTTCTTTATTTATTTCCTAAATATTCAATGTCTTCTAACTGCATTGAGTTAAACAATTCTATTTTATCTTTATTAAATTGATTTGTATTTTTTTTTTAATTTAGTCGAGAGCATGAGGAGTTCATAGCAGCTCTGGAAGAACACATGAGAAATCCCGAGAAGGCTTTGAGTGAGAAATTACAAACAGCTGTTAACTTCCAGTATAGGATTCAAGTTAGAAATTCAACAGATCCATATAAAAGAGCTGTAAGTAACTATTTACATATAAATAATTAGGATAGATCAAGTTGTATTTCAACTTGAGTTTTTTTATGATTTACATTTGAGAATTTCTATTAGACATTGTTGTTGTCTTGTTCTTCCATTTCCTTGCTCCATAGATTATGTAAAACAATTGTTTTGACCTTTCGGTTCATATTGTTAACCATAGAATGTAATTTTATTTGCCTACCGGACAGGCTACGCCTAGTGTAGGGACCAAATATGATGTAATATTATGTGATAAAGTGACTGTATACAATAAATAAATAAATGAATAAAAAAATGTATACTGGCATTACCGGGGCCCCATCACTGTGAAAGAGCTGAGTTGCAGAGTGCACAAGTGAATGGACGCTGACGATGAACTTCGGTTTTTTTTTATTTATTTTTTTAGGGAAACGAGCGTACGGGTCACCTGTTGTTAAGTGATAACCGCCGCCCACAATCTCTTGCAACACCAGAGGAATCACAGGAGCGTTGCCGGCCTTTAAGGAAGGTGTACACGCTTTTTTTGAAGGTACCCATGTCGTATCGTCCCGGAAACACCGCACAAGGAAGTTCATTCCACAGCTTTGTAGTACGTGGAAGAAAGCTCCTTGAATACTGCACTGTGGAGGAACGTCACACATCCAGATGGTGAGGATGATAACCTAACTTGTGGCGTGTCGTGCGAAGGTGGAATTCGGCGGCAGGAATCAGGTTAAACAGCTCTTCGGAACACTCCGCGTGATAAATGCGGTAGAAGACGCACAATGAAGCGACGTCACTCCAGCCGTTCACAGAGCACTGGGTCCCCGACAATTCGAGCCGCTCTGCGTTGCACGCGGTCAAATGGATCGAGCTGATACTGGGGTGCGCCAGACCAGAGATGACAGCAATACTCCATGTGTGGCCGGACCTGCGCTTTGTAGAGCGCTAGTATGTGGGCCGGCTTGAAGTATTGCCGTGCTCTACTGTCTCTAATTTAATATTTTTATTGTTTACTTTCGCTCCAGGCTTGTATTAAGTAACACATATTCTAATATTATTGTAATTAGTGATTTGTGTAATAAATAATAATTTTTAAAAAGACATTTTATGATCGTCCGAACATAACTCTGGTGAAGCTGTAGGTAATTATATTGAGTTAAAAGAGTGTTCATGAGTTTTTTGCTACTTCTTCTCATTAAAACTCACACAAATAATCATAACATAATCATCACAATTATTTGATTTATGCGAGTTGTTTATTTTTAGGTTTATTGTGTAATAGGCTGCTGTGATGTGAGTGATGAACATGCTGAAGTGGCAAAAACTGCAGACGATTATCTGTGGCTCAAGCTGTCTATCATTAAAACACGATTAGGAAATGAATCGGAGACCTTCTCGTACTCTGATTTGCAGAAATTGATACTAGAGGAATATGGTCAGTTAACAAAATATTTTGTATTCCTTTTATGTTGAAAACAAATTATCAATTTCGATTAAATTTTAATACTATTTCAGTTCCGACACAGTATTATGAAGTGGTTAATTTATATTCATTTTCTTTTAACAACCGCCGCCCACGTTATCTTGCAACATCAGAGGATTCACAAGAGCGTTGTCGGCCTTTAAGGAAGGTGTACGCGCTTTTTTGAAGCTTATTCATGTCGTATCGTCCCGGAAACACCGCGCAAGGAATCTCATTCCACATCTTTGTAGTACGTGGAAGATTTTGAAGAATAGAAGAATTTGTGGCGTGTCGTGCGAAGGTGGAATTCGGCGACAGGAATCAGGTTAAACAGCTCTTCGGAACACTCCCCGTGATAAATGCGGTAGAAGACACACAACGAAGCGACGTCTCTACGCAACGCCAAGTGATCCAGCCGTTCACAGAGCACTGGGTCCGCGGCAATTCGAGCTGCTCTGCGTTGCACGCGGTCAAATGGATCGTGCTGATACTGGGGTGCGCCAGACCAGAGATAACGGCAATACTCCATATAAATACCAGTGGGAGACTATAGAAGACGAAGTTTCTCCTGGCACTGGTCGACGATTCCCCGAGAGAGACCCGCATGGCCCGTGTATATGGCATCTACCCGTGCTGTCGTCTGCATAGCAATGTATGTTGGAGGTGTCTAACATGTTTGATATGCAGACTCTTCCACTTGTAAATGTGTAATAATACATGTATATGACGGGTCATGGCCAGTCACATGATCAGGGTCCTCGTGGCTGTTGATCACGACATTAAGTAAAACACTGTCTTACAAACATACCGTATAATAATCAGAAACAAACATTACAATCGTAATAGTTATTTGTGCAACTGTTGTGTAATAAACCTTGTAATACAACACGAATGTAGCTTTATAACACACACGAAGCCGAGTGTGATAATAGTATCACGCGAGTGTTTTACCTAATTATCAACAGTTCCATACAAGACTTTATTGATATCCATAATATAAATCCTCTATAAACGATTCTGAAACAGTTAGCTTACTGCTAACATTAAAAAAGCCAATCCTGATAACCATTACATCATCCAAACGAGTGTTGTATTGAAAAAATATGGTATAATGTTGTAATGAATTTCATTACAACACTCGTTTGTTATAAGGACATTCGGTGTTTTAATGTTGGCAATAAGCTAACTGTTTTAGATACTTTAATAGAGCATTTAAAGCATGGGTGTAGATAAAAGAAGGTACACTTCACAAACACATTAGTAACGATGAGGTAATAGGTACGTGGTGTTCCCGGCACGTTCTGTGACAGTTGTTCCCTGACCGTCAGCTCGGCGCTCGGCCGGCGCCTGCTCTCGTCCGCACTCTCACCGCACGCCAATTACACCCGAGCTAAGACGAATATCGAATGATCTTCGTACTCTCTTCTTGGCTCGACGTTCTTGACGGCATATAAATGAGCAAGTAACTCTGTTCATTACATAAATACATAGCCTCAATTTTTTTCTCCATCAATCGCATGTCGCATTACAGACGTCCGAGAGTCAAGTTGAATCATTAATTTCAAGTACAAGGTGTCAAGACAGGTTGGCCGAGAGAGGGAGTGTGGGTTCGAACCCCACACCTGACAAAGGTTTTTTATTAAATTATATTTATATTTTATGAATAAATTAATCATAAAATATATCTGTTTTTTTTTTTTCTTTTGACTACTAGTAATGATAATATAATAATTTGTTATATTGTTTCACTTGCATTGTAATTTCATAAAACCACACAGTTGCTTTTTTTGTTATTATTTTGACGAATTCTGACGAAACTTAGTACCTATGGCCATTTTATCCAGAAAATAATAATTATTCAAACCCCCATGATAAATTTTTATATATTAACTTGATTATTGATAAAAACACTAATGTGTGGCACCAAAGTGTTTTATTTTAAGTATATTATTGCATTCTGCAAAATTTTATTCACAACTATAATTATATAATATTTTTCAGGAGAAACACATTATCATGCATACGAGAAACCACTTGTATACTTCCAAGTGTTAACATTAACCGGACAATTTGAGCCAGCCATCGAGTTTCTGTCAAGGATACCAAGGCAGGTGCATTTATATTATTAATTTATAATGTTAAAATAATATATTTTGTCAATTTTGCGATTCATCGAACTGTGCTTGAATAAAAATAATAATCGGACAACAGCAAGGCAGACAGTAATCCATACATTTTCAGATTTTTCTCTATAGTTGTAGTATAAGACAGCATTACTTGCCAAATTTCATAGTTCTAAGCTACTTGGCTATCGCACCCTCTTGTCAAAATAATTTTTTACTGCTCGCGAAAGATATAATAGCTGCATTCGAATGTAATATCTATTACAAAGCTATATATTCCTCTACATTGTATTTTAACACACCAACAGATAAGAGTTTGAATAGGAGTTAGGACACGCTGAGGCGGCAGACTAATAAAATAAAATTAATGACTTGCAATTAAAATCTTCTCGTCCCGTGTGTCTGAAGACGACGGTTTTCAACCAATGTGTGATGGCAGTGATGCCTTACGGTACGTAGACGTGGTCGCTAACTATGGGCCATATGAGAAAGGTCATTTTCGCTCAGAGGGCAATGGAAAGGCTCTGGTCGGTGTTTTCCTGTGAGATCGAATAAGAAATGAGGAGATCCGTAGTAGAACCAAAGTCGCATTGCCCAGATGATTGCGATACTGAAATGACAATGGGCAGAGCACATAGTTCATTCGGACAGATGGCCGTTAGGGCAGTAAAGTCCTCGAAGACGCAGTGTTGGTAGGCCCCCACAAGATGGACCGACGATCTGGTCAAGATATATAGCTGGAATACGTTGGATGAGGGCAGCGCAGGACCCACCATAGTGGAGATCTTTGGGGGAGGCCTTTGAGCAGTTGTGGACGTCTTCCTGCTGATATGGTGATGACGATCACTTACTTGCTAGCCATCAAAATTAGGGTTGCCACGGGTGGAATGGAATTTGGTGACATTCTCTATACTGATAAAGTGACTAGTAAGTAAGTTGCTGAGTAAGTTCATTTTATTTTTCAATATAGATATCAAGTTCATGGTGTTCACATGGCTCTGGCGCTACACGACATGTTCCTGCTCGGAACTCCCCGTAATGTGCAAGCACCTTTATGTAAGTAACCACATACTGTTTTACTACTTATTGGGAAGAGCGTAGCTAGAATTTTGCTATAGGCAAGGTCCCCCTGATGGGACGCTGGATTACATCCTTCTAGAAAAGGCCTTTTTTAAGTGTGGTTGTGGGTAGTTGTTTATTGTACAATCAAAAAAATTTAGCATTTTAGTAAATAGTATTTGAAGGACTTCCCTTTTAAGTTCGCAGAACCTGTGTTAGGGAAGACCGCTCTTTCCAACGGATAAGAATGCTTACACATTTAACAAAAACATAAATTATACTTAAATACATCAATCTTAAGCATAAAATAAACAACTAAAAATGGTTTCAATATTGAAGGTAGATTAATATTTGCGTGGCTCACACTAAACTTGTAAATAATATACCTACATAAAAACACTTGTCATCGTCTCAAGAATGTGCGACCACTGTAACTATGAACTAAGGTAATTTGTAGTTTTACGAATATGTCAATGTCAATACCTTGAAACAATAGAGTTTTTGGTATGATGGTTTGGTTTGAAGGTTCTTGAGCATAGCATATATCCCTGGGTGACCTTTATTGTAGTTTGTAGTGGACAGGGCATATCATTTATCCTTGGGTGACCACTTACTCGTCTCGTCACTTCTTCTCATATAAAAATATGAAATATATTTTCCATTGAAGACAAAGATTACTTAAAGTATTTATAAATATTTAATATATTTTACTTTTTTTTTAATTTATGAAGATGTTCTAATGTTTTTTTTTATTATAATTGAGTGTATATCTGTTCTATAAAGTAATTATAATTGATTGTATTCTCTAACGATTCCTTGTTTCAATTCCAGTGTCAGTCGATACGGACGACCCGATACCACTCCGACGACTCAACTTGGCGAGACTGTTACTCTTGTACGTGAGGAAGTTTGAGCTCACCGACCCCGTGGACGCCTTGCACTATTACTTCTTCTTGAGGTAAACTGTCAGACATTCTACCATAGGGTCCATGAACATCCTTGCACCTTTCCCATTTCTAACAGAGATACGGCAAGATAGAAAAGGCAAGCGTATCTATAGTTACAGTAACTGATTTTGATTGACAAGTCGTCTACAGTCAGCCACGGTTGGAATTAGCATTTCAATATAGGTAACGCATTATCGGGGTGGCAGCTCGTCTATACGATACTAAATTCTAAGTATCCATTATCATTTTTTCTAAAAAGACGCGTATGTATATATATGTATAGCTACAGATTTACTGCAACGTCCATTTCAGTGACACGAACTCACTAGATTTCACCCATCCAAAAAGTGCCTAACTACACTGAGTATGGTCATAAGTAAATACAATTAAAAATAAACAAAATATTACATTTATTTATTTATTTATAGGACAACCAGTAGTTGTTACATTCTAATACGCTTAAAATATATCAAATGTTAACAAATAATGAGTTGAATGTATAACAAATTAAGGTGTCACAACATGCACAGTCTTTGCTTCCGTGACACCAAGAAAACAATAATATAAAATCAAGATACGAATATGAAAAGAAGAAAAAAGAAGAAGAAGAATTTTAATCATATTTTGGCGCCTAACAATCTCGTATTTTTTTTTTAAAAGCAGGTAAAGAATCTTTAAAAATATCTACTTCACCACAGATGGAGTTATAAGTTCTTGATAGACGTGGTATGGGAGAAAATTGCTTAAGGTTAGTTTTGGCAAATGGCTGATGGAACAGGCCAGCTCCGACCTGCGCACGCCTTGGTACTCCGCGGGGAACTCGTAAGCTGATGGAGTGCACGAGTGATGGACTGTCGAGCTGATTTCTAATTATTTTGTATAAAAATATTAGATCTAGCATTTGTCGTCGAACAGAAAGACTTTTCAAGTTAAAGTGTCTCAACTTATCGCAGTACGATGGCAATTGCTTATGTACCCTACAAGAAAAAGCAAGGTGCCATAAGAACAGTTTTTGAATGCGTTCAACTCTTAATTGATGAATGTTGTATTGAGGAGACCAAACGATGCTACAGTATACTAGATTACTGCGCACATAAGCATTATACAGGGTTATTTTAGTTGTTGGATTGCGGAATTTTTTACAGTTACGGATGATGAAGCCTAGCATTTTTGAAGATTTATTAATAACATTATCAATATGAGGCAGAAACGTTAGTTTGTTATAAAAAAAACCCCTAAGTCTCTAATATCAGTTTTATCCTCTAGAGCTAAACCATTAATGCTATATTGACTTCTGAGTATACCGCGGTATTTGAATTTGGAATCTACCATTTTTGTACGATTGTTGATTGAGTTTTCTCATTTTGACGCCAATACATTGTCCAATATATTGCGATATTAAAGCGGAGTGGGGTGATAAAGAGAACCGAATCGCTGTGATTGCATTACAAAATGAAGGTATGGAGCCAAGTGCAATTTTTAAAACTCTCCATACGCTTGGTATTAGTAAAATGTTTGTGTACCGGGCTATTAATAGGTGCAATTAGATCTCCTCTGTTTGTGACAGAAAAAGATATGGCCGTCCACGTTGTGTTCGTACGAAAAAGATGGCCAAAGCAGTAAGAGAATTCGAAAAAATCCTGTCCGAAAGCCAATTTTTATCTAGGGAGATGAAGAAGAATGAAGTACCTAGAAACATGTTGCGTATTTTAAAAGATCACTTTCAGCCTATAAGAGACATACTGGTCATTTCTTAACTGATAATTTAAAAATGAATAGGATAGTAAGATCGAAAGAACTGCTGAAGCGGTACGCAAAGGAAGGTCATAGAAACATTTTGTTTACGGATGAGATTTTTTTTACAATTGAGCAACACTTTAACATACAAAATCATTTATGCTCAAAGCTCTAATGAAGCTTCGTAATTTGTCGACAGAGTAAGAATTCAGTAAAGAGTTCAATTCAATTTCAAATATTCTTTATTACAAATAAGATTAATTACAGACTTATTAGCTAGTATGTGTAACCTAGTTAATAAATATAATAATATTTTAAAATACATATTTTTTAAAAGTGCCAAGACTCATTTAAAATTTATAAAAAGAAATTATTACAATAAAGTTACATAAAGGACATATAATAATAAAGTTACATGAAGGACATCAGTAAAGGGTGCGCACTATCCGACTTCAGTGATGGTTTGTTGAGGTATCAGCTATCAAAGAGTGACTGTGCCATACTTTTGTGAAAAAGGTATCAAAACATCGGCACAAGTGTATCAAAGTACCATTCTTGAGAAGGTAGTTATTCCCCTTAACAACACCATGTTCAAATATTTATCATGTGCGCAAGTTCCATAAGTTTTTCCCTCACCAAAGTAACCTACCCGATTGAACCGGGAATTGAACCCGCTACACGAGAAAAAAATACCCTGTAGCTTATAAAATGTTACTAATTGAAAAGCTTCATCATAAGGCTTTTTTTGCTACATAATATAGCATCGGAAATAAAAAGAAGACCATGAATTTTAACATTTCATGCAAAAATTTGTTAACAAAAATGAAAAGCTAACATGCCGTAAGGATATACAACTGACATTATGATGTTCGATTCCCAGTTCACTTAGGTAATTATTTTAAAATCTATGAGTGTGGTTTTAAATTTTTTTTTTTTTTATAATAAAGTCATCTTACAGTAAAATGTTACAACATTCACCCTCCCTGTATGTGTCATAGCCATGGGATGTGGGATGCTGTATAATGTGGTGTGTTTCCTGTTTGCTCGTTCGAATTATTAAAATTTAATTACTTGCTTAATTAAAACAATTAACATTCTTGTAGGAACCTCAAGGATCCGAGTGGCAAGAACCTATTCATGTGCTGTTGTACGGACTTAGCGCTGGAGAGCAGAGACTATGAGATGTTGTTCGGTCGAGTTGATTCTGTCACAGGCATTAGAAGCACGGGCCTGTTGGACCAATTCAATAGCCCGCAGATTGACAGCAAGGTACTATCTTTCAATTAATACATTTATTTATTTTCTATTAAGACAAAAACTTACGTTGATACCTTAGTTCTAAAGTGTTACAAGTCCGACATTCAGTAAGTTTCAGATAAGTATGAGAAATTGTTCCTTAAACAATAACCCACCATTACCACAGAGAAACAAGTTGATATGTGAATGTAGTTTATTTTGGTTGTGGATCGGACTGGCAGGTTGGAGCTTACCGGAACACTACAATTAGAAATGGTCAACAGATTCAAATACCTGGGCTCTGAAATCTGCAACGATGGTTCTTGCAAGGGAGAGATTCGTCGTAGGATCGGCATGGCAAAAGTCGCCATGTCACAATTAGAGAAAATATGGAAGAGTAGAACCATCAGCATAAAAACCAAGACCAATCTTGTGCGTTCACTGGTGTTTTCCATTTTCATATATGGCGCTGAAACATGGACTTTAAAGAAAGCCGACCGAAAACGATGCCTTCGAAATGTGGTGCTGGAGAAGGATGTTGGGCATACCTTTGACAGCACACCGAACTAATGTGTCGATCCTGAAACGGCTGGGCATTGTGACTAGGCTCTCTACCATCTGCTTGCGTAGGGTCCTAGAATATTTCGGTCACATCGCCAGAAGGGATGAAGACAACCTGGAGAGACTGGTGGTAACAGGGAATGTGGAGGGAAGGAGCCCCATGCGATGGACCGATCAGATTCGCACTGCCCTTGAAACTACTGTCCACGACGCTTTACACTCTGCTTCCGACAGGGGCAGATGGCGGCAAATAATACGCAAAAAAGTACTCTGTCGAGATGATCACGCCCCTCAGCACTGAGGAAACCGACGCGAGGAGGATGATTTCTTCATAAGTCTAGAATATTTTTGTCTCTCACAGTAACAATTCGAGTTGTTTTCTTTTGGAAGCCTTTACTGAAATGTTACTTTTTAGAACTGAGTTATCAACATGAGAGTACCTACTAGTTATATTTAAAATGTTTGTATGATTTATTAAATATCCAGTACAAATAAGTGGGATTTACTAAGAGTTGGTGGTTTACATACATTATAATGGAATATAGTATAATAAAGGCCCACAACACATTTCTTGACACCTGTTGTTGATGATGTCCACGGGTGGTTGCCTCGACTCTCCCCATCCCGTGAGCCTCTTGCTCGTTTGCCCCCTCATATGTTAAAAAAAGACAAATACGAGTAAACAAGCTTATTCGCAAATTACAAAGTAGCAAGACTTGTTTGAAGAACGCGGGGAGATGACACACTTTAATAATGATGGCAGGGTTAATGTGAATCGAAATTATGTCTAATACAACGAGTGTGTTAACTGTCAATTTTTTTTTTAATGATAATAAGGGACGAGACGAGCAAGACGTTCAGCTGATGGTAATTGATACGCCCTGCCCATTACAAGGCAGTGCCGCTCAGGAGTCTTGAAAAACTCAAAAATTTTGAGCGGCACTACAATTGCGCTCGTCACCTTGAGACATAAGATGTTAAGTCTCATTTGCCCAGTAATTTCACTAGCTTCGACGCCCTTTGGACCGAAACGCAGTAATGCTTACATATTACTGCTTCACGGCAGAAATAGGCGCCGTTGTGGTACCCATAATCTAGCCGGCATCCTGTGCAAAGGAGCCTCCCACTGGTGTTACTGCTTCACGGCAGAAATAGGCGCCGTTGTGGTACCCATAATCTAGCCGGCATCCTGTGCAAAGGAGGCTAATGGCTTAGATAATTTATAAGATACAACAACTGATAAAACAGGCCAGGAATAATAGTTTAGTGTGCGTGACAAGCTACGTCTTACACTCGCGATTTGTGTGACCCTTTGTGTTAGTGTGCCTGAATTGCTCAAAATAGAAGTTAGTTCTAAAATATATTTTTTTCGACGTTTTCACAGCTGTCATAGTGTTTCTAGTAGTATAAATGATGTAAGATCACACACTCACAGCTGACATCGGTCAGAGGCTCACAGTGTCAATATTAGAATTATCAGAGTGGACACACTGGATAGTTGAAAGAGATTAATAATCGCGCCAAAAACGGAGCCATGATCGTGACGTGTTAATTATATTTATTATGTTATATAAACTTATTATATTATATTACATAAAATAACTTTTACAATGAATTTGTCGTAAATATCCTTTGTTCTCTACTTTTAAACGTAGATCTTGTTATGCCAATAACTGTTTTTTTAATCGTGCTACTAAACTGTATAATGATAAATTTTCTAGATTATATTATAGATTTATTTAGTTCCTCTTTGCTTCAATTTAAAACTTTTTTGTATGTGATTAGTTCTATAAGATTAATATCATTTATTTACACTTTCATATATTATTTTTAAGTTTACTTTTCGTTTTAAATCACCTGTTAAGTATAAATAATTCATTTGATTTATGTAACTGCGCCTTTAGTATAAATAAATTATTATATATAGGAAACTAAAGGTTTATGTGTACAATTACTAGTCTGTAATGTTATTTTTTATAAAAAAACTGTATCTTCTCAATAAAAATTAAATCAAATTAATATCATAAACAAAGAACAGTAAAATTTGCATTACAATACTTATTGATTTTCAAAAAAATAAAAACGACCTTGTATAGTTCGCATCGTTATTGCGTTGCCAAAACAAATTATTTATGCTATAGTGACGTCACAAAATGGTGGTCGGCCACGTGACATAACATAATATAACTATGATTTTAATTATGTAGCATGGAATGCGTATTTCTTATGGTAAAAACTATAAATAACATGCTTTCATAATTTAATTTTGATAGATGAAACTAACCTATTATAACTATTTTTTTGTATTGTGTTTAATGTTATTTATACATGTTTTTTATTAATAATTTTATTTGTTTTTTTTTTATTTTTTATTTCTACCTACTAAGCTAGAGGTCCCGGGTTCGAATCCCGGTAGGTGCAAGCATTTATATGATGAATATGGATGTTTCTTTCCGAGTCATGGATGTTTAAATGTAATTATCTATGTTTATATGAATATATGTATGTTTAAGTAAGTATATTGTATTAAATATATCATTGTCTTGTAACCCATAACACAGGCTATATATGCTTAACTTGGGGCAAGATAATTTGTGTAAAAAGTGTGTCAATAAATATATAATGTATTTTATAACATATTATTTCAGGTTATTGCCCTCAATGTTGCAGAACAGCTTGAGAATAAAGGTCTATTTGAAGATGCCATCACTGTGTATGACATTGCTGGGGTATGTGTGAATTACTCATTTCATTACAATTACATCTATCTCTTATGTTTATATAAATTTAAAATTAAAAGATGTAAAATGCTTAGAAAATTTAATACGCTGGCGTAAGTCTTTGACAGACTTTAGATTTTTCGATAATGTTGGTACTACCTGCTATTTAAATACATATCTAATATCTTTAAACGAGCAATTCTTGTATATATATATATAATCTGAATCTCGGAAACGGCTCCAACGATTTTCATAAAATTAAGTATGCAGGGGATTTCGGGGGTGATAAATCGATCTAGCTAGGTTTCAATTTAAAAAAAATGGTTTTATCCATGTTTGAAACATAACATTAGAATACAAAAGGTAAATTTCGCCACTATATACAAGACTATTATAGCTCAGATGGGACATTGGGTGATCCGGAAAGCAGAAGACCCCGGTTCGAATCCAGAAGTCCTATTAGTTTTTTTTTGTTCAAGTTTTGTACATTCTTAAAAATCCGAGCAAGGCTCGGTCGTCCGGATATTATTATTTTATGCAACAATTATTGTTTACAACAATAAGTCATAAGTGGTGTGGGTTGCGCAATAAAAGACGTCATGAGCCTTTTTTGACCTCGTTATACCTACAGCGTTGCATACAACACTTTTTTTTACAACTAGGTAATTAAAAAAAAAAATTATTTGCCGCTTAAATGTCTGGGAAATGTATCGTATACATCTTATCTCTGGAGATTGGTTTCGTTCAACGAATTACAAAGGTACACCCATAATTATTGTAACAGTAATCACGACCAGCATGTTCACGAAGCATCCTTACACAAACAATGAGTTCAAGCTCTTAAGGTTGATGCATCCAATATTTGATAATTTATATTTATACATTTAATTCTTTATTACTTTTTATTAAATAATTTCAATAATTTAAACACGTCTCATGTATTGTATGCAGCACCTTACAATATAAGATTGAAAACAGTGGCCGTTGAGTTTCTTGTATGTTCATCTCACGAGCTCAACTTTTTACGTACATATGGTTAATTCAGCAATTGAAAAGAAATATATAGTGACGATTCAAAAGCGCTTTGTTTGAGCCAATTGTTTTTTTTAAATTAAATGGCTCCGTCGACTGAATGTCTACGATTCGGCCAACGTCATGGTGGAGAGATGTTTAAGCCTAATTGAATAAATTTTATTTGACTTTGACGGCGAGCCAACGAGGGAAATGTGAAAAATATACCTACCAGCATCTTAGTAAATTATCCCGAAGAGCTTTTTTTCTTAAGTTGACATTAAATGTTGAGTTTAATAATTTAAACAAGGAAATAATGTTTGTAATATCGTTTGTATTACGTATTACTTAATATTTATATGAATTGTCTGTGCCACCAACAACACTGTGCTTTTTGGCGACAGTAAAATACGTAACACATAGAGGACCGACCTTTGTCAAGGATTCAATAAAGTATGTACTTACAGTAGTAATCGTGGCTGTTTAAAATGGTTAATATAAATATACGGTAAAAATTTAGAATCCTTAATACCTGAAGGCCTTCCATCAACTTTTAATTAGCGATGCGATTCCGATGCAGTTCTTCGCTATCGCAAATCGCAATCGCTAAAATTCGTACCATGAATTATTGTCTTTTACTGAGTGGCAAATTTATTTAAGTAAATTTCTCTGTGGTCCGCGGTGTGAGAGAGATGACGCACTACAGTCTTTGCATAAGTTTGTCTCTCTTACTCGAACCATATGCGTTGCGTTTCGAAACCTAAAATGTTATGATTTTAGCGGGTTTTTTACTTAGAAAATACTAAAAATACATTTCAAAATTGCGCTTTATAGCGTAAAATAAACCATTAAGCCCTTTTTTGTACTTATAAAATAATAGTAATATAAATATATATAGTTCTTTGAATTACAAATTAAATGTTTGCTTAGGTGTTTAGGGGGAAACTTTATGGGTATACTATGCTTTGAACCAGACATTCCTTAGGTCATCTCTAATGACTATGTGAAGTCAGAAATGAATTAGCTTAAATTAATTGTATTAAAATATAATATTTTAATACAATCCATATTCAAATATTTTTATTCAAAATAGGATCTAATATCACTTATTGAAAGATAAATACTACCACCCATTCCAAAATGAATGCCTCAGACCTGAGAAGAACGGGCGCAACAAACTCAGCGGGCTTTTTTTTTCATCGAAAAAATATGTTTACAAATTAATATTGTACAATTAAACTTATTATTTAATAGCCTGAGGGCGGTCACTCCTTTCCCAATCTGTGGTATCATTATGAAAGTCATTTATGTTACCCTTTACCACACAAACGTTTTTTAACAATTCTTTTGAATAACATAATACTCTTACGTTATACGTTTTGAACGTTTTCTGGAATCTTGTTGTAAAAGCATATACATCGCCCCACAAAAGACTTACTAACTCGACTTAGCCGAGTAGTAGGCACCATAAGTTTATGTCTGTTCCTGGTGTTAACATTATGGTTATGACAGTTTCTAGCAAATTCACATAAGTCCCTATGAACATACATTACATTATCAAGAATATAGTGAGAAGCAAAAGTCAAGGTGTTAATTTCTTTGAATTTTTCTCTCAATTATTATCCTATCTTCTTCATATTAGCGAATAGCCCTCTTCTGCAGCACAAATATTGTATTAATATCGGCAGCGTTGCCCCATAACAATATACCATAGGACATTATTAAAATACTTAGGTAATAAGTAGATGATGTTTCCTCATTAACCAGACACTTTTGATAGTTACCACCCCTTGCCAGACAAGCATGTAGGGTAGCTGTAGGAGAGCACGAGGCAGTATGCATATGGGTGAGTACGAGTGAGATGGCGGTTAAAGTCTACCGCGGTCCCACACTGCGCAGTTGGTATTTCTTTTGTGCATGTATTGTTTAGTATTCAGTACTTGTTTACATCAGCTAAAATAATATTATATTTTTTTTGTTATGAAATAGGAGGACAAACAAGCGTACGGGTCACCTGGTGTTAAGTGATCACCGCCGCTCACATTCTCTTGCAACACCAGAGGAATCACAAGAGCGTTGCCGGCAATCAAGGAAAGTGTACGCGCTTTTTTTGAAGGTACCCATGTTGTATCGTCCCGGAAACACCGCACAAGGAGGTTCATTCCACAGCTTTGTAGTACGGGAAGAAAGCTCCTTGAAAACCGCACTGTGGAGGATCGCCATACATCCAGATAGTGGGGATGATATCCTAACTTGTGGCGTGTCGTGCGAAGGTAGAATTCGGCGGCAGGAATCAGGTTAAACAGCTCTTCGGAACACTCCCCGTGATAAATGCGGTAGTAGACACACAATGAAGCGACGTCTCTACGCAACGCCAAGTGATTCAGCCGTTCACAGAGCACCCCGACAGTAAAATATCTTAACAATAAATTATCTTTAATAATACAACAGAGCTGTACATACCTGTAAGACAGCTATTCTGTTCATAATGTTCGTTTTATATTTTTATTATTTTTGTTTAGTTTAGAATAACTTGTTGGTGTGTCTATTATAAATAAATAAATAAATTAACATCAAGTAATATTAAGTAACAATATAAAATATTTCGAATACATAAAGATTATATGGTTACATGTGACTTTATTTATTTATATAAAAGTAAGTTTGTTTTATAAAACAAGTCATGGATGATACATTAAATTGTGTTATTTGCAACAAAAGTAGTGATAAATAACATTATTTATTGGCGAGACATTGAAAAAATGTGAATTAATCATTTTAAAATAATATGTAATGTCATTAATCTATTTTTTATCCTTTATAATGACTTGTATCATAAACAAATTTTTAATTTAATTTTTGAAGAATATTTTATTTTCCTTTTTTATTAAATATGTGATTGACAGAATAAATTAAATATGTAAGGTAGATGTAGCTTTGAATGTCTTTTCTTAGAATGTTTTCAAAATTTACATAGACTATCAGTTGAATAAGTCTACGCTAAAAAGTCTATTTGTATAAGTCATTCTAATCACGAATATTTTACGATTTACAATGTTTGTCTGGTAAGTGGTTGGAACTATCAAAAGTGTCTGGTTGATAAGGAAACATCATCTACTTATTACCCAAGTATTATATATTATAAAAATCAACTCTTATACTATGACGTAAGAAAATTATAATTTCATGAACATTAAGGGTGTTTGGCAAGGGGTCGCAGCGATGGGAAGTGTCGGGCAATGAATAACGTTATTTTTAATAATATTCTGAAGGTATTACCGAAAAATCGTATTTTAATCTTTGATGTATTTAGATCGGTGTTTTACACAACTTTAGTACCGTTTGCCTGTCAAACTCCATAATGGACCATCGTTCTTACCCGAGTTGGGAGCATGCGCTGACAAACTTTCAACTTTTATAAAATGACGGAGGTCCGGAGTCCACAGGCTTTTAGACATAAATTCGTTCTTGGCACGCTTGAGAACCTGGGATTCGATATCCACATTAGTAGGGAGGCCCGAGAGTAAGAAATAGTCTTCCTCAATCGGTGTCGATCGCAAACAAAAACGTCCCACATTTTCGTGACGCTCTATTGCGTTTCAATTGTAAATCATTATCCAAGTGACAGTGAACATTCCGTTGCAGAAGCTGGAGCGCGTGCTGGAGCTGTTCTGCGTGCTGCTGGCGCAGGTGGTGGCGGGCGGCGCGGGCGGCGTGCGGGCCCGCCTGGCGCCGCTGGCGGAGCACGTGGCGCGGCGGGTGGGCGGGGCGCACGCAGACCACGCCCCCGCGCCGCTCGTGGACGCCTTCACCAAGCTGTGCAGGCTGCTCACCTTCTTCGATCACTACCACGCCGGCAACCACGAGGCGGCCCTCGAGGTGCTAGCATTAACTTATCACTTACATCATTTATACGTCTAGATAGTCTCTTGCTGTTTGACAATCGATAAAAACAGGCCGCAAATATTAATTTAGTGTGCGTGACGAGCCATAAACTCGCGACTTATGTGTCGCTTTGTGTGCGTGCATCGCTCAAAAAAGATGTTAGGTGCCGACCTTAATTTTTTTGGACGTCTTCACAGTCGGAACAGTCTATCTAAAGGCTTGTTTTATTTAACAAACTATCGGTTCTATTAATCAATAAGAGCATATTTTGAGGTCGTCTGCAAAAAGATAAACGTCGCCGTGATTTACAGACCGTATTATGTCATTGATGAAGACATTGAAAAATAGAGGCCCCAGAATGGAGCCCTGGGGTATACCAGAAGACGCAAAATAGGGTCGAGATTCTTTCCCATCCATTATTATTCACGCCTATTGATTAGAAAGGTAGGAAGCACACTATTCAAGAAGGTTATCAGTTATCCCGATTCTATGTAATTTTCCAATAAGATTTTTATGGTTTACCTTGTCAAACGCTTTTGAAAAGTCAGTATAGACCGCGTCTACCTTTCGAGAAAATCTTGTAGTTTTTTTTTGTGAGTTCGGGCCACCCCTAATCAATGATCCAAGGTTTATATGCGTGTGGCCGGCAGGCGCTCCGCGAGTGCGAGCTGGTGCCGCTGAGCGCGGGCGAGCTGGAGGCGCGCGTGGCGGCGACGCGCGGCGCGCGGGGCGAGCTGCTGCGCTGCCTGCCGGCCGTGCTGCGGGCCGCGTGCGGCGTGTTGCTGGCGCAGCGGCAGCGGCTGAGGGGCGCGCCCGCCGCGCACAAGGTACTGCCGGACACAGGCCTCCGGAAGATCTCCACTACGATCGGTCCTGCGCTGCCTGCCGGCCGTGCTGCGGGCCGCGTGCGGCGTGTTGCTGGCGCAGCGGCAGCGGCTGAGGGGCGCGCCCGCCGCGCACAAGGTACTGCCGGACACAGGCCTCCGGAAGATCTCCACTACGATCGGTCCTGCGCTGCCTGCCGGCCGTGCTGCGGGCCGCGTGCGGCGTGTTGCTGGCGCAGCGGCAGCGGCTGAGGGGCGCGCCCGCCGCGCACAAGGTACTGCCGGACACAGGCCTCCGGAAGATCTCCACTACGATCGGTCCTGCGCTGCCTGCCGGCCGTGCTGCGGGCCGCGTGCGGCGTGTTGCTGGCGCAGCGGCAGCGGCTGAGGGGCGCGCCCGCCGCGCACAAGGTACTGCCGGACACAGGCCTCCGGAAGATCTCCACTACGATCGGTCCTGCGCTGCCTGCCGGCCGTGCTGCGGGCCGCGTGCGGCGTGTTGCTGGCGCAGCGGCAGCGGCTGAGGGGCGCGCCCGCCGCGCACAAGGTACTGCCGGACACAGGCCTCCGGAAGATCTCCACTACGATCGGTCCTGCGCTGCCTGCCGGCCGTGCTGCGGGCCGCGTGCGGCGTGTTGCTGGCGCAGCGGCAGCGGCTGAGGGGCGCGCCCGCCGCGCACAAGGTACTGCCGGACACAGGCCTCCGGAAGATCTCCACTACGATCGGTCCTGCGCTGCCTGCCGGCCGTGCTGCGGGCCGCGTGCGGCGTGTTGCTGGCGCAGCGGCAGCGGCTGAGGGGCGCGCCCGCCGCGCACAAGGTACTGCCGGACACAGGCCTCCGGAAGATCTCCACTACGATCGGTCCTGCGCTGCCTGCCGGCCGTGCTGCGGGCCGCGTGCGGCGTGTTGCTGGCGCAGCGGCAGCGGCTGAGGGGCGCGCCCGCCGCGCACAAGGTACTGCCGGACACAGGCCTCCGGAAGATCTCCACTACGATCGGTCCTGCGCTGCCTGCCGGCCGTGCTGCGGGCCGCGTGCGGCGTGTTGCTGGCGCAGCGGCAGCGGCTGAGGGGCGCGCCCGCCGCGCACAAGGTACTGCCGGACACAGGCCTCCGGAAGATCTCCACTACGATCGGTCCTGCGCTGCCTGCCGGCCGTGCTGCGGGCCGCGTGCGGCGTGTTGCTGGCGCAGCGGCAGCGGCTGAGGGGCGCGCCCGCCGCGCACAAGGTACTGCCGGACACAGGCCTCCGGAAGATCTCCACTACGATCGGTCCTGCGCTGCCTGCCGGCCGTGCTGCGGGCCGCGTGCGGCGTGTTGCTGGCGCAGCGGCAGCGGCTGAGGGGCGCGCCCGCCGCGCACAAGGTACTGCCGGACACAGGCCTCCGGAAGATCTCCACTACGATCGGTCCTGCGCTGCCTGCCGGCCGTGCTGCGGGCCGCGTGCGGCGTGTTGCTGGCGCAGCGGCAGCGGCTGAGGGGCGCGCCCGCCGCGCACAAGGTACTGCCGGACACAGGCCTCCGGAAGATCTCCACTACGATCGGTCCTGCGCTGCCTGCCGGCCGTGCTGCGGGCCGCGTGCGGCGTGTTGCTGGCGCAGCGGCAGCGGCTGAGGGGCGCGCCCGCCGCGCACAAGGTACTGCCGGACACAGGCCTCCGGAAGATCTCCACTACGATCGGTCCTGCGCTGCCTGCCGGCCGTGCTGCGGGCCGCGTGCGGCGTGTTGCTGGCGCAGCGGCAGCGGCTGAGGGGCGCGCCCGCCGCGCACAAGGTACTGCCGGACACAGGCCTCCGGAAGATCTCCACTACGATCGGTCCTGCGCTGCCTGCCGGCCGTGCTGCGGGCCGCGTGCGGCGTGTTGCTGGCGCAGCGGCAGCGGCTGAGGGGCGCGCCCGCCGCGCACAAGGTACTGCCGGACACAGGCCTCCGGAAGATCTCCACTACGATCGGTCCTGCGCTGCCTGCCGGCCGTGCTGCGGGCCGCGTGCGGCGTGTTGCTGGCGCAGCGGCAGCGGCTGAGGGGCGCGCCCGCCGCGCACAAGGTACTGCCGGACACAGGCCTCCGGAAGATCTCCACTACGATCGGTCCTGCGCTGCCTGCCGGCCGTGCTGCGGGCCGCGTGCGGCGTGTTGCTGGCGCAGCGGCAGCGGCTGAGGGGCGCGCCCGCCGCGCACAAGGTACTGCCGGACACAGGCCTCCGGAAGATCTCCACTACGATCGGTCCTGCGCTGCCTGCCGGCCGTGCTGCGGGCCGCGTGCGGCGTGTTGCTGGCGCAGCGGCAGCGGCTGAGGGGCGCGCCCGCCGCGCACAAGGTACTGCCGGACACAGGCCTCCGGAAGATCTCCACTACGATCGGTCCTGCGCTGCCTGCCGGCCGTGCTGCGGGCCGCGTGCGGCGTGTTGCTGGCGCAGCGGCAGCGGCTGAGGGGCGCGCCCGCCGCGCACAAGGTACTGCCGGACACAGGCCTCCGGAAGATCTCCACTACGATCGGTCCTGCGCTGCCTGCCGGCCGTGCTGCGGGCCGCGTGCGGCGTGTTGCTGGCGCAGCGGCAGCGGCTGAGGGGCGCGCCCGCCGCGCACAAGGTACTGCCGGACACAGGCCTCCGGAAGATCTCCACTACGATCGGTCCTGCGCTGCCTGCCGGCCGTGCTGCGGGCCGCGTGCGGCGTGTTGCTGGCGCAGCGGCAGCGGCTGAGGGGCGCGCCCGCCGCGCACAAGGTACTGCCGGACACAGGCCTCCGGAAGATCTCCACTACGATCGGTCCTGCGCTGCCTGCCGGCCGTGCTGCGGGCCGCGTGCGGCGTGTTGCTGGCGCAGCGGCAGCGGCTGAGGGGCGCGCCCGCCGCGCACAAGGTACTGCCGGACACAGGCCTCCGGAAGATCTCCACTACGATCGGTCCTGCGCTGCCTGCCGGCCGTGCTGCGGGCCGCGTGCGGCGTGTTGCTGGCGCAGCGGCAGCGGCTGAGGGGCGCGCCCGCCGCGCACAAGGTACTGCCGGACACAGGCCTCCGGAAGATCTCCACTACGATCGGTCCTGCGCTGCCTGCCGGCCGTGCTGCGGGCCGCGTGCGGCGTGTTGCTGGCGCAGCGGCAGCGGCTGAGGGGCGCGCCCGCCGCGCACAAGGTACTGCCGGACACAGGCCTCCGGAAGATCTCCACTACGATCGGTCCTGCGCTGCCTGCCGGCCGTGCTGCGGGCCGCGTGCGGCGTGTTGCTGGCGCAGCGGCAGCGGCTGAGGGGCGCGCCCGCCGCGCACAAGGTACTGCCGGACACAGGCCTCCGGAAGATCTCCACTACGATCGGTCCTGCGCTGCCTGCCGGCCGTGCTGCGGGCCGCGTGCGGCGTGTTGCTGGCGCAGCGGCAGCGGCTGAGGGGCGCGCCCGCCGCGCACAAGGTACTTCCGGACACAGGCCTCCGGAAGATCTCCACTACGATCGGTCCTGCGCTGCCTGCCGGCCGTTCTGCGGGCCGCGTGCGGCGTGTTGCTGGCGCAGCGGCAGCGGCTGAGGGGCGCGCCCGCCGCGCACAAGGTACTGCCGGACACAGGCCTCCGGAAGATCTCCACTACGATCGGTCCTGCGCTGCCTGCCGGCCGTGCTGCGGGCCGCGTGCGGCGTGTTGCTGGCGCAGCGGCAGCGGCTGAGGGGCGCGCCCGCCGCGCACAAAGTACTGCCGGACACAGGCCTCCGGAAGATCGCCACTACGATCGGTCCTGCGCTGCCTGCCGGCCGTGCTGCGGGCCGCGTGCGGCGTGTTGCTGGCGCAGCGGCAGCGGCTGAGGGGCGCGCCCGCCGCGCACAAGCTACTGCCGGACACAGGCCTCCGGAAGATCTCCACTACGATCGGTCCTGCGCTGCCTGCGGGCCGCGTGCGGCGTGTTGCTGGCGCAGCGGCAGCGGCTGAGGGGCGCGCCCGCCGCGCACAAGGTACTGCCGGACACAGGCCTCCGGAAGATCTCCACTACGATCGGTCCTGCGCTGCCTGCCGGCCGTGCTGCGGGCCGCGTGCGGCGTGTTGCTGGCGCAGCGGCAGCGGCTGAGGGGCGCGCCCGCCGCGCACAAGGTACTGCCGGACACAGGCCTCCGGAAGATCTCCACTACGATCGGTCCTGCGCTGCCTGCCGGCCGTGCTGCGGGCCGCGTGCGGCGTGTTGCTGGCGCAGCGGCAGCGGCTGAGGGGCGCGCCCGCCGCGCACAAGGTACTGCCGGACACAGGCCTCCGGAAGATCTCCACTACGATCGGTCCTGCGCTGCCTGCCGGCCGTGCTGCGGGCCGCGTGCGGCGTGTTGCTGGCGCAGCGGCAGCGGCTGAGGGGCGCGCCCGCCGCGCACAAGGTACTGCCGGACACAGGCCTCCGGAAGATCTCCACTACGATCGGTCCTGCGCTGCCTGCCGGCCGTGCTCCGGGCCGCGTGCGGCGTGTTGCTGGCGCAGCGGCAGCGGCTGAGGGGCGCGCCCGCCGCGCACAAGGTACTGCCGGACACAGGCCTCCGGAAGATCTCCACTACGATCGGTCCTGCGCTGCCTGCCGGCCGTGCTGCGGGCCGCGTGCGGCGTGTTGCTGGCGCAGCGGCAGTGGCTGAGGGGCGCGCCCGCCAATATTAACTTAAGCAAAAAGGATTCATTTCATCCTTGTTTAGAAATATTCATTTCAAAAGTGTCATCTAAGCTTTTAAAAGAAAAACCAAAAACCAGATTCAATTTTTACAAAGCAAATTATGTTGAAATTAATAATTATATTCAAAGTGTTCATTGGACGGAAAAATTCAATGTAGATAACGGTTGTGTAGATGATATGGTTGCAATGAACATGATGAGGTGGACAAAGCGATTAAAAATTATGTTCCATCTAGTACAACTCTGAAACATAATTATGCGGCGTGGTTTGATAAAGCGCTCATCAAATTACTTAAAGAGAAAGATAAACTTCGAAATAAAATACGTAAATTTAAAAATCCGCGGGATGAATATGAATTTAAATTACTTCGAACTCGTTGTGATAAAATAATCAGTACTAAACATAGTAAATATATAGACAATATTGAAGGCAATATATGTGAAAATGTTAAATATTTCTGGAATTTCGTAAAAAATAGAAGAATGAATACTAATAATTTGCCCAATGTAATGCACCGTGATATTAAAATAGCCATGGATAGTGACGAAATAGCTAATCTTTTTGCAGAACAATTCAGTTCAGTTTACTCTAATGACTCGGATTTTAATAGCAGCGATATGCAAGGCACAATATATAAAAATAATATCATACCACTCTGTAGTATTAGAATTACTGAGAAAATTATATTTAATAAAATTAAAAGCTTAAATATTTATAAGGGATCAGGTCCGGATAATATTTCACCTTTATTTATAAGAAAGATGCTCATCTTCTCTAGCCCTTCCCTTAAAAATAGTTTTTAACTGATCGCTTCAAATAGGTACCTTTCTCTCTGAATGGAAAAAAGCCTGAATAATACCAGTATACAAAAAAGGCGACACAAATGATGTTATAAACTACAGACCTATTTCCATACTGAACACTTTCTCAAAGATTTTTGAATCTCTCCTCTGTCCAATTCTTGCATCACATTGTAAACAGTAATTAAATGAAAAAAGTGTGGTTTCTGTATCAAAAGGTCTATCGATACCAATCTATTTGAGCACGTCAATAATTTGGTAAATGCACTTGACAAGGGTTCAAATTAATTGCATCTACACAGACTTCTCCAGTGCATTTGACAAAGTCAGTCAGCCAATCTTGCTAAAAAAGCTTGATTGTTTGTATGGAATAGGTGGAGAGTTACTTAAGTTGTTTGGTTCTTACTTAACAGAAAGAAGTCAGTTTGTATCAATCAATCGCTTCGATTCACTACCATTTATTGCTACCTCAGGAGTTCCCCAGGGCTCCCATTTTGGCCCGGTTCTATTTACGTTTTTCATTAATGACATAGGCTCTTTTATTGAACACAGTACCTATTCTTTATACGCTGATGATATGAAACTTTCTAAAGAAATCCATAATGTTGATGATATGGCATTATTACAAAGTTACCAGTTACCATATAAGATTTACCAAAAGAAAGAATCCTCTATCCACAACTTATGTTATTAATGATGAACAACTGGTGTAGGTCACTGAGGTGAGAGACTTGGGGATAACGCTAGATATGAAACTCACCTTTATACCACATTATAATAATATAATCAGTAAGGCTTTCAAAATGTTAGGGTTCATAATACGAGCAACTAAATGTTTTAAGAAATCAAAACCTAAAATTGTGACTAACTTGAATTCGGTAGCGTTATCTGGAACCCTCAGTATTCTGTCCACAGGGATCGCATTGAACGAATCAATCGCTCATTTACCAAGCACATGTTTTATGAATAGAAATATAAGCAACAGAAGCAACTATGAAAAAAGATTAAAGTTTCTTAAAATGAATAAGCTCGTATGTATAGACGTCGTATGCTTGACCACTCGTTTTTATATAAAGTTTTAAACAACATGCTAGATACACCCAATATCCTGAGCAAAATAACATTAAACTTACCGAGGTTAGGGTCAAAAAGGAAACACAAACTTTTCTATCTACCCACCGTAAGAACTAACGTTGGCAGCAACGCGCCACTATATCGTGTCTGTCATTCATTAAATAATATTTTGGAGACATCCGGGGCTGATCCATTCTGCGATAGCCTCATAGCATCTAAACGTAAGGTATTGCAACTATAGTATAATGTTTATTTAATTACTTACATCATATTTTTTTATTATCATATTTTTTATATACTGAATAAGTCTTTGTGTTATATATAAGTGCCTAATAGAAATGATTCTCATTTATCTTGTGTGCATCTGTAATTGACACATACACTGGAACTATTTTTGTGCAATATTTAAGTTTAAGAGTGTATTGTGTATGTGTTGTTGGAGCACCTTTTAATAAATAAATAAGTTAATAATCATTAATTGAAATGCTCCAAACATCATCTGTAAAACGTGACTGTAACAGTTTCAACGTGTTTCAATAGTGTTCAACATATCTCACCACTGAGTTACCACTAGGTATTCATTTAAGGTTTGTCTTTTATAAAATTTAAGTGTTATTAAATTATATTGTGATGCACTGTCCAGAAGAAGTCTTATCAGTTGTTTGTTACTAACATATAAGTAACTGTGTAAGCTAAAACTTGAGCAGAAGATAAGATAATAGATGTCTTACTATCACTCATATTTTATGATATGTGCATAGTAAAATAATTCCTTTTGCCAGCAAGTTAAAGTAACTGGCTGAGACACTGTCACATATCCATTGCAAGGCAGTATGTTAGCTTATTCAGAAACTAATGTTGCAGTAAAATTATTGTTAGTTTTATTCTGTGTGACACTGCTATTAATAAAATTAGGTTTAGAGGTTTCAAAATGCAAAAATGTATGGTGGTGCTGTTTACAAATATGTATAGTATGACATGAACTTAGAGAGAACTTATTTGTATTTACAAATTAAAACCTTGAGTTGATATTCATTTCTTTAATGTTTTTTACATAAATATAATTGATAATGTTCATTGCTTTTACACAAATTGCAAATGTATGTGATTTTGAAGTATGTGCATTTTTAGAATGGGCACTCAAAGGTTGTACATTATGTGTACCTGTACACTCCAGAACTTTGACATGATAGCGAATAAACTCTGTTAAATCAGAACAAGTAGGTATTTCTTTTGAACGCATTGTTTGTTCAAATGTTTGAATTAAACTGGTGTCTTACCTTTTTTGAGGAATAAACAAGAATTAAAAATCACCTAAATCAGGTAAATTTAGTTGTTTCAAAGCAATTACGATGAGAACTTTTCAACAAAATTATTAAGTTGATTGACATTGTTAGAAACATTTTTGGAATCAAAAATATTATTTAAATATAAAGAACGTAAGGCGCGCTTATCTTGGTATTTATTGACTACAGCCTTCCAAATTGACTGGTAATTTTCTGCGTTTGGAATCACTCCAGAAAACATCATAAGTGACTTACCCCGCAAATTGCTAACTAAATACTGCACCTTCTGCGAATCACATAATTTTGAATTGTCATGAATATTTGTTTTAAACACTCCATTAAACAGCAGCCAATTTTCTGGCTGTCCATCGAAGTTTGGGAGTTCAATAGCAGGTAGTTTACCTTTATATACAGGCTCATTTTTGTCCTGTTGCGTTTGCTCACTGGCGTTACCCTTATTTCATAATTGTGAATTAAAATATACATCTTCAAATGAAGTCCAAGCTTTATAATTGATATCTCAAAATGGGTCCTCTTGCAATTTCAAAAGATATTCATCGTCACATAACTTATTGTATTGTTCATTAAGTATGTCAATATTATTTGATTTAATTACAAATTCCTGTTTACTCTTTGTATCTGCTGTACTTAATGATTTATTTGCTCAAAAATAGCCTGTATTTTAGATTCAATTAATTTTAATTTAAGTTTCGACATTTTGATATTGTTTTGACAATTGAAATATTAATTTATGCGTAATACTTAACTTTGTAATGCGGAAAAATATTGTATATTTGTAAGCGTCACTAGCGTGTCAAAATGGCGTCGACACACAAGAGAAATAAGAAAATTTACGTGAAATGCATAATAATTTAATGCACACCCGTTTGCGTGAGTAGGTAATTAATCTGATATATTCATACGGCTCTTAGTTAACCAAATTATGAGTGCGCGTGCGTGGTTAAGATAATAATAATAATAATCATATTTATTCAAGAGTATAGTTTAGGTACATATTTTAATGTGTTAGTAACTTAAAAATATACCTTAAACTAATATTATTATTTAAATTATAATCTTGATCCCATCTGGGTATATGCCTCCTCCAACTTCTTCCATAACTCTATTTTTTGCTTTCTCCAGCCAGTTTTTGCCTGCCACTGTAAGAAGGTCATCACTCCACCTCGTTTTGGGTCTACCTCGGTATCTGTTACCTGAGGGACCACTCCATCTTGTCGCTTTTGCCATTTCATGCCACATGTCCTGCCCATTGCCATTTCATTTTTAATGCATTCAAAGACATCTACAAGGTTTGTTTTTTCATGATCGTTTTGCTTCGGATTTTATGAATCTTTCTGAGCCTCAAGATACTTCTCTCCATGGCATGTTGTGTTGCTAGTAACCGATGTTTAATTTTCTTTGTGTGCATCCATGTTTGGCTTGCATATGTTAGGCATGGTAAGATGTATCCATTACCACCTTTTTAACTCTTAAGTCGAAGGATCCTTTTAATATTTCTTTATGTGACCAGAACTTGTTCCAAGAGCTTTTGATTCTTCTTTCTACTTCTTCTTCGTTACTATTAGAGTTAAAAGATATTTGCTTCCCATGATATACATAATCTTCCACATATTGTATCTGATTTGAGTCTTTAAACTTTTATCATCGCGGAACATTAACATAGTAATTATTATGACGGGTACTTACGATATATATTTTATTCATTATTTTTATTAATAATTAGTGGTGGAGGAGTAAGGTGACTAACATTGTGACACAAGAATTTTATATATAAGATGATGGTAATTCGTTAAGATTTTCGTTTTACTGGTGTTCATATGTAGGCCAACTTTTTTGCTAGCTTTATTCAAAGCTTGCATCATGTGCTCGACTTCTGAAGCCGAGTTACCAAAAAGTGCTATGTCATCTGCAAATCTTAAGTAAAGGCACTTATTGCCAATCCATATGCCGTTGGCCTTCCAGTCCAATTGTTTAAAGACATTTTCCAATACTGCTATGAACAATTTCGGTGAAAGAGGGTCTCCTTGTCTTATGCCTCTTTCTATTTTTATTTTTTCTTGCTTGTTCCGGCTTGTTCTTCTGGTTGCATTCTGTCTATTTTTTCTGTTATTCTACCCAAAAGCAATGATGAGAAAAGCTTATACAAACTGGATAGTAGACTAATTGGCTTATAGTTGCCAATGACTCTTGATCTCCTTTCTTATAGAGCAGTATAATTTCTGACTTACAATGTTGAACTACTTCCGATTCTACCACCATATTGAATAACCTCGTTAGAAAAGTGATAAACAATGGATCTTCAGGGCTTCATTACTGACACTATCTGGGCTAGAGCTCTTTTCTTTTTTTTTATGTTTTAATATTTCTTTTTCTGTTATTTCTTCAGTTAAAGTTGAAGTTCTATTTTCGTTCTTACTCTCATTGGTAGTTTCATTTAACATATAAGAATGTGGTGGTTTTGTATAAATTTCTCTGTACGTTGCGCAATTTATTTATTTATATATTATATACTTACTATGACTTGCCTTAATTTTCTTTTGATTCTGTTTGAGATCTTGAATCCAACTTTTATGTTAGTTTAATTGTTTGTTTACTCTTTTAGCACTTCTATAATTCAACAAACTTTTCACTAAGATTGTCCTTCTGTAATTTTGATAGTCTTCTCTGATTGCTTTGTGGATCTTTTTATATAACGATTTCAGTTCTTCTTTTAATTATTTTGTTTTGTTATTAACCGTATTTAGTTCCGTTCCCTTCTTTATTAGTTCTGTACTGTTTTTGAATATTCTATGTTCTTTGATGGTTTTTTCCTTTGTAATTTTAAGACTAGATATAATTGCTTCTTCCAATTTGTTATAGTAGTTGTGAACATCGTTATTTTTTTGAAATATTTCATTTTGTTTTCTTCTAGTGTTTCTTCTAGTCTTCGTGGTTAAGATATGATTATATTATAATTGCGCAATCAGTTATGGCTGAAATAATATACCAATGTACCTGGTATTGCTGGACGCGACGGTCTGTAGCTGGGGGCCCCCGCTAGTCCTCTAGGAACTCCTGGTGTTACGGTGCGTGCTACTTCCTCTCGGCTTGTATATGGAAAGGGTTTTGCGATGGGTTACACAGAGAACTTCTTGCGATTAGATCCCTGACCACTGATGAACTCTTCTGAAGAACTTGCGCAATTATATTAAGCGGAATTTATGCGTATGTGACGATTTGTGTGAGAACTATATATAATAATTTTGGTTATATTATTAGGCGGCGAAATAGACAACTGTGATAATGTTAACCTCACATGTTATGGTGACAATGCGTCTGTTGTCTATGGTATTTCTCTGTCTACAGGCGTCGGCTATAAATTGCCCATAACCAAATAACAATAAAAATAATAATTGCGGCGCATCCACGTAGGTATCAGCGTTTGTCAAGTTAACAGTCCCTGAAGATGTTTCGTGTAAAGGCGAAACACTTGGTGAAGTCATTTATTTAAAAATAAAACACTTTTGTGGATTTTTTCATAGAAATATATAAATATCAAGCTCTATATGATAAATGTTAATGGTTATTTGAATTATATTATAATTGAATATTTTATATCTTGGGACTCGCGTTAAAAATACATTATCATACTAATATTTTATTGTACAAGCAAGTCCGTAATCTTGTATGGACTTATTTGACCCAGCAGTAGGGCTGCACCAAACAAACCAATATTCAAATTCAATTCTCAATCAATTCAAACGCTTCCAGAATAAAGTATTGAGGTAAATTGTGAACGCGAACCTTGGAAACTGCGGTCTCCATCGGAACCTTAACATCGAGTTCGTTGACAAAGTAATACAAAAAATACGCTGTGCTCATCAACATAAACATCATCATCACGTGGATGTCGGGGCAATCCATCTATTTGACAACACTGATATAGTAAGACTATAATGAACAAACCTATTGTGTGTAGTGGTGATGAATTCGTAATACAGTATAAAAATAGGGATATTATAAAAGACACATTAACAAAGTGCCGTTTAAATTAATGTAGAATTACTTTTTAGCTAAAGTTACGGCTAGATTGTAATGTAAGTTGGGCAACATTATAATTATACTAGCTATGAATACCCGCTTCGCTGGGTCATTTTTAATTGTATACTTATTTGTTAATGTTAATAATCTATCACTACTTACTTCACAATTTTTTCACATAAAAGACACATTTTCTTTTTTCTTATTAATTTATTGATCTTACTTATTTTTACATTAAAATCTTACGACTAAGTAGACATTAATATCTTTTATCATCTAACATTAACTGATATCCTAAACATTTTTATTGAAATACATTCTTATATACTACATTTACAGTTTTGCATTCTGGTGCATAAACAAATAAATTTTCTTTCTGTCCTACGCGTGAAAAAGCTACATAGAGTTGACCATGTGAAAAACAGGATTCTTTTAAATTAACTCCACAAAATCGGAACGTCTGACCTTGCGCCTTATTGATAGTCATACTATAAGCTAATCGTACAGGAAATTGTAACCGTTTAAAATAGAATGGTAAATCATTCGAAATTATTGGAATTCTTGGTATAAAAACCAAGTTTCCTTTTTCTTTGCCAGTGAGAACTTCTGCCTCAATGATGTTGTTCAAAATTTGTTTTACGCATAATCTTGTACCATTGCACAATTTTGGCCTATTAAGATTTCGCATTAATATGACTGGTGATCCAATTTTTAGCTTTAATTCATGAGAAGGCATACCAGGTGGGTTTAATGAATTTAAAAATTCCGTTGGAAAGTTTAAACTTTCATCTTGATTCATCATTGTATCTATTGATTTATAGATTTTTTCCTCTCCCGGTATCATTTCCTGTATTTTTTCATTTATTCGTTTTACTGCATCATTTTTTGTAACCAAAATTGTTCGCTCAGACAACCATGTTTTATTTAAATAATTTTGTTGTATGGATGGATAAATTTTGTCTATAAGGTGTTCTTCGGTGTCTACCACATGACATATCTCTTCAGTTAAAATTATTTTACCAGACTGTGGATCTAGTGGGTAGGTGCCATTCCCAATTTTCAAAAGATTGTCGGCAAACTCTTGTGCTTTTGGATCTCCAGTAATTAACGCTCGCATATTTTCTGTCAGTGATAACTTTTCAACATTGTTCCAAAAAATTGATCGCTTTAAACATGCATTTATTTCGTCAGCTGGTGTTGATTTTGGAATAACTGGTAACGTTTGTCTAAAATCCCCTGATAGTAGCAATAAAGCATCTCCCATTAGTTTTGTATTTTTCCGAAGATCCTGTAATGTTCTATCCAGCGCTTCCAGTGATTTTCGATGAGCCATCGTGCACTCATCCCATATTATAAGTTTGCATCTTATTAAAATTTGGCCACGTACAGAAAATTTTGTGATATTACAGACTGGGAATTCTTGTTCAGCTACATTTAATGGCAAATTTAGTGCAGAATGTGCCGTTTTTCCACCTTCCATTAATGTCGCGGCAATTCCAGAGGATGCCAAGGATGCCTATTTCATTTTTCACCCGAATTGTAGCTAGGACCAAATTAATGAGGAAAGTTTTTCCAGTACCTCCGGGTGCATCTAAAAAGATTATTCCTCCTGCATTCGTCTCAATACGATTTATTATTGTGTTATATACTATTCGTTGTGTTCGTGTTAATTTTGGTTCATTTTCTTCAATGTAACGTTGCAATTCATCTTTATTATAATTAAGTTCTTTTGATAATTCAGAATTAGTCACGCTTAATTCGTTTCTTTTAGGAGATTGCACTCCGAGAGTAACTAAAGTTTGATTACATATTGCGAAACATCGATCTTCTAAAATTATCAAAGCTTCATTATAAATATTATGGTTGAATGTAATATTCATATCTTGATTTTCTCTACGTAGTCTTGCTAGAATATCATCACTCATACTATCACGATATTTCAGCCATAGTCTATTCGGATTTGAAGGATTACACGATGTTAGAATTATAGCAAAGAGTTCTCGCAGTTGATTCGCTGTTGCTGTTTCTGCTGTCTCTTTCATTGCCTGCTCCCATTGATTATCATTTTCTAATAAACCACGACGCTGGCATGCTTCACGATACGTTTCGCAAATGTAACCATCTACTGTTCGAAGATCTTCAAAAGAAGTTGGTCCACGTACTTCATGAAGTAGTAGACGTAAATAGAAACATTCAGCATTCTTTGGATGTACCGTATATACTCGACCAATAGCTTTATCTTTAAAGACACCTTTAAATCCTTCAACCGAAACTCCTTTCTTTCGTCGATTAAATACTTTTCGCGATGAGCCCCATGTGTAATAACTGGGAACATCTCCATAAAGAAGAGTTCTATCAAACAGATCACTTCGACACAATTCGAAAAATGCAGTTAACGTAGTATTAACAGGTTGGTTTGCAACTTTTTGTGCTGTTTGATTAATAAAATATACCCGTTGCCCATTCTCAAGATGAACTGCTAAGTGAAAAACAGCTGGATCCCTGCCATGAATCGGAAACCCCAATATACGCCAAGCTGCCTCATTACTATTTATATATCGTCCCATTTGATAACTTAAAATTTCATCATATCTATTTTCATTTGTAATTTCAAAGACAGCCATATCACTTCCTTTGTTAATATAGTTACACACATATTTAATTGACTGAACTGAACTGCAATATTCTACATTTATATGTGCATTAAACATTTTCGATAATAACGGATTATAAGGGACAACCCATCGATTATCAATTTCGATTTCTTCATCCCGTACTCTAATTTTTGCTGTAAATCCTCCTTCACTCGGTGGTCGACGTCGGTATTGCGGATATCCATCATCTCCCGTTTGCGTCTCACTCAAAAATGATCTTATTATCTTTTATACAGGGTGATTGCATATTAAGTGCCCCGCAAGGTCCATGTATCATTTGTTTCACGATTATTTCATATAGAACAGGATCTTCAACCGGATTTGGGAATTCTGCTTTAATAACGTCATCGATTTGATTTGAGTGAATTTTTTCTTTCAGCCAAATTAAATTATGTGAGTGTGGCAACCCTCTCTTTTGCCACTCAATGGAGAACATCCAGCTATTAACATTTCCGAAAATACAACTCTTCACAATTGCATTAATGAATTTTACTTGTTTCTGTTTAAACACGCGCGCAATTAAATCATGTCTGTCATGTGACTTTTGTCCAAATTGTAACTCATCTTTAATTTCCTTCCATGACGAATTGCACGTAAACGTTATGAATAAGTCAGGACGACCATATTTTCTCACATACGCCATTGCGTCTTGTGCATATTGAAGCATATGCCTAGGGCTACCAATGAATGTAGAAGGCAAAATTACTAATCGTCCCAAATTTTCAACATCCCCATCATTGGCTACCGCATCTCGTAAGTGAATATATTCATCCGTTCGTAATTTATTTTGATTTAGACGAATAAATCGAATAAAACGAATAGATCTTTCTGCTTCTATTTTTGCTTGCATATCAACAATAAACTGTAAAAACAATTTCCGACAATTGAGTATATGATTGTATTTATTCACTCTCTCCATTATCCGATATGCGTAAAATTCCTTGGAAGAAACTTTTTTGTTTGTAGGGCTATTTGTTTGTGGATCAACATGCTGAATATTAAAATGGTAACCGTCTTCACCATGACAAAATATTAGTGGATACTGTAAGGCGTCATACATGTGATGAGTTTCAGCGATGCGTTCCAACTTATTACTTCTTCGTTGTACCACAATATCCCTATAACTACTTTCATTGTCCACCATAACTACGGCTATTTCATTTACTTGAGGTGCATTAAATCGTCTTTCGTGTTCGCCAATTGGCTTTTTATCTGCCCGAATTATTATTTTATAATCATCTGAAACCATTTTTTCCATCGCAGTCTTAAATATCTTTATCAACTCATTATTTTCATGTAGAAAGCGCTGTAAATAAAGAATTATATCTCGACGCAATTCTGTAAAATTTGATGAGTTCGTCTTCTTCATTTCCTACAAAGTAAATTTGTAAAAACTTCAGAGTATTATTTGGGAGTGACAATAATGATCCAATTTTATGATATACTTGTCCCTGTATTTTAAATACTGGATTAAATCCTTTTTCTTCAATTACTGCAGTTGCTCCAAATGAAGTCATTTGAAAGCATGCATTGTAATTTCTAATTTGTTGTAAGAATTCTTTAGAATTTTGTGTTTCTCCTTTCATATATTCTAGAAATTCCGGTGGCAGTGATTTTAACTCAATTTAATTTTGCCACTTGAACAGCATATACTTTGCGTTTCTCCTTTGAATTTTTTAGCTTCACAAAATTTGCATACTTCATTCATTCTTCCGATCACTATACTTGAATGTTCAAAATAATTTCTAGTAGGATTATAATGAAACGCCTCTTGTTCAAGACTGTATTTTTCCCGACGTTTTTGACGAACAGAATATACAGTTGTTTTAGAAACTTGAGCCTCCATTTGTTCATTTAGTCGAAGATCACGCATTCTTATTGCATTTTGTATTCTTCTATCATCTGCCTGTTCATTTGTCTTTCTTTTTCTTTGCAATCTTTTTCTGATTCGGTCCGTTTCTTTAGAATCATTAAGCTGCTCTTCAGTCTGATTATTTCGACTTTGATGATAATTTTCTCGAAGTAATGTGAGACGTTGTTCTCTTTCGTCTGTAATTTCATTTCTCCGTGACATTTTTTGCCTTTTCGATACAATTCGAAAACGTGAGAATACGCATTTACGTTTCGGCATCGTTAGTAATATTTTAATTTTTTTTTTTCACCTTTTTCACACTGCACTAAAATAAAAAAACTAAAAAAAAAAGAAACAATATTGTGTATTACACTGCACGTTAAAACTTTTGATTCTTCACTTTAAAAAACACTATACGCTGTTATTTATGATTATTTAATTTTTAATATTTATTTTTTCGTTATACAATTCTTATAAAAAATCGACTGAAGCACGGGTTTGACATTTCGGCTTATATAGTCGCAAAAATTATCCCCACTACCGACCAAATTTTCCGGATTGTTCTAATAATTTCGACTTTTAAGTATCTCAAGAAATTTTAAAAGTTTCTAGAACGATCCAGCATATTTCTAATCTATCAAAAAGTTGAGATACATTTTGGAGCTTTCTAGATCATTGGAGGAATTTCCAGAACATTCTATATTGATCAGAAAATTAGCATACAATCTAGATCAATCTAGTAAGATATAGAACATTCTTAATCGTTCAAAACCGTGGCATATAAGTCATTTCTAAAACATTCTGGAATATTCTAGAAATTTCTAGGTGATTCTAGAATTTTTTCGAACATTTCAAATATATTTGATCAATCAGAGCCTTGGAATACATTCCAAAGATATCCAAATTATTCTTGGATGTTCTAGATTATTCGATAAATTTCTAGATCATTCTAGAATTTTCTAAATCATTTTTATTCAATCTAGAACATTCTTGTTTAATCAGAATCTAAACGTAGATTTTAGAACTCCCTACATCATTCCAGAATTTCCCAGATCATTCTACACATTTCTGGGTCATTCTAGAATTTTCTAGAACATTCTCATTCGATCAGAATCTACACGTCGATTTTAGAACTTCCCATATCATTTTAGAACTTCCCAGATCATTTTGGAATTTTCTAGATCATTCTAGAATTTTCTAGAACATTTTCGATCGATCAGAACATTGGTATACATATTAAAGCTTTCTAGAACATTCCAGAAATTTCCTGAACAATCCAGACCATTTTAGATCAATAATAGTCACATTTTCAAAGTTAACATCTTTCAACCCCCGTATCTTTTACACCCTTATAATTATCGACTTGCAACCACCATAGTGCACAATGGTAACCTTGTACCTATTGCCACATACAAACACTTTTGGTCTGCGATGCGTAGTTTTGGCTGCAAGGTGAAATATAGGGACACACACCTCCAATTTTATATATATATATAATATATATATATAATATTTCTGGAATATTCTAGATCATTCTAGAAATTTCTAGGTGATTCTAGAATTTTTTCGAACATTTCAAATATATTTGATCAATCAGAGCCTTGGAATACATTCCAAAGATATCCAAATTATTCTTGGATGTTCTAGATTATTCGATAAATTTCTAGATCATTCTAGAATTTTCTAAATCATTTTTATTCAATCGGAATCTAAACGTAGATTTTAGAACTCTTTATATAATTCTAGAATTTTCCAGATCATTCTAGACATTTCTGGATCATTCTAGAATTTTCTAGAACATTCTCATTCGATTAGAATCTAAATGTAGATTTTAGAACTTCCCAGATCATTTTAGAATTTTCTAGAACATTCTTATTTAATCAGAATCTAAACGTAGATTTTAGAACTCCCTACATCATTCCAGAATTTCCCAGATCATTCTAAACATTTCTGGGTCATTCTAGAATTTTCTAGAACATTCTCATTCGATCAGAATCTACACGTCGATTTTAGAACTTCCCAGATCATTTTGGAATTTTCTAGATCATTCTAGAATTTCCTAGAACATTTTCGATCGATCGATCAGAACATTGGTATACATATTAAAGCTTTCTAGAACATTCCAGAAATTTCCTGAACAATCCAGACCATTTTAGATCAATAATAGTCACATTTTCAAAGTTAACATCTTTCAACCCCCGTATCTTTTACACCCTTATAATTATCGACTTGCAACCACCATAGTGCACAATGGGAACCTTGTACCTATTGCCACATACAAATACTTTTGGTCTGCGATGCGTAGTTTTGGCTGCAAGGTGAAATATAGGGACACACACCTCCAATTTTATATATATAATAGATAATATAATAGATTAATATGTTGCCTAGAGGAAAGAACATCCTATTATTTAAGATTTTTACATTAAATATCTTGTAAAGTTAGTCCATGCTCTGTACACGAGCAAACCATCTCAACTTGATACAATTCACAATTACAATAATGTAAACATGTTTTTTTTGTATTTTATTATTTCCAATTGCTAAGATTTGTCTTCAATCAATTCGACGCGTGTTTTGACTCTACACGAGGCATCCTCAGGAGATGTTGACTCGCCACATTCAGGTACGAGGCTGAATTGAATAAGCCGGAAACCGCTATTTTATACCCTCGTCGCATAAAGTGACGCGCTGTGATTGGAAGAGATACGTAACAATGGTGAAGAGAACAAATTTGTTTGTTTATTCAACAATGTTAACATGTTATTTTTGTGTTTTATTATTTGTAATTGTTGCAACTTCTAATTGTTAATAATTACAACAATGTTATTATAACTTGATGCTATTTTTCCAGCAAGTGGATTGGCTGAAAGAGCAAGCAGAGATCCTGAACACGTTCGCCGGGAACATTGCGTACCGGATGCCGGGCGACACTTACAGTCAACTAGCGCAGATGCAAATCTTAATGCATTGAATTACAATAAGTTCATATATGTTTCAATAAAGTTAAGTTTCTATGAAATTGATTTTGTATTTTTACCAAATCCTTCGAGTATTTTGAAGCACATCCATCAGGATCTTACAAAGAACAGTGAGATAACATTGTTACTGACACCCACTTATGACATTAATACCTACATAAATTGGCATATTATATTAATTATTAACCTTGTGTTACAAATATTAAAACTATAGTCTACTATACTTTAAATTCCATAGACATTGTTTCTCTCTAATCTACCTCCTGACGACTCAACCTCGTCTTTGGTCAGTTAGTTGTCAGTCGATTACTAACGTGTTTAATACCAACGATCAGCAAGCTAGTCGATCTTCAACAGTTGGCTAGAGTGGTCGCCTTAAAATACATATCAGTTCTCTGTTCCAAGTGAAGTCATTATAATATATTCTAATAAAGGCATACTGCGAAGAAAGCGTTTTAACCGACGACCTAGAACTTGTGGAAAGTAATTGAAGCAAAATGCAATTAAACATGTTTTAGTGTAAAAGTTAAACACTTAGTTAGGTTTTGTGGAATTCTAAATTATGTATTATAAAATAGAAAATTTCCATAGCTTTTTTAGAATTTAAACTAGGTACAGCGTAGCTATTAATACGAAACTAGTATAAGATACTACTTTTCCTCGTTAAAATTTTGACTACAATAATGTATATAAAGTATACTATTGAAGATCTTCAAAATAACCACAAATTGTTTCTCTGATAATACAAAGAAACGACATTTAAAGTTTACTAATATCGCTTCCTCAATTGTATCCTTAGATAAGTTGTTTATCACAATAAAGTGCACAAAATAATCTAAGTGTCATCCGTCATCTTATCATAGTTCACACGTCACTTCGATGCACCATCATCCACAGACAACATAGATACGCCAAGCGCAGCAAATTCAAATTAATGAAATGTCATTCATTTCATTACATCTCCCCCCTAAAAGCGAAAATTCTAAGCAATATATCTATACAATGTAACTATGTATCTAATAAGTTATCATCATATTCGTTTTCTATTCCTGCATCTTCTTCAGTTTCTGTTAGAACAGGTTGTAGTTTTGTTATGTGAAATAATGTTGTTTCTGTATTTCTGTTGCCAGTATTAATGTATCAAATAAATGGAATTGGATATTTTCTCTATTATCTTGAAATGCCCATTTTTAATTCGTCTAATTTCTTTATATTCAGTCTATTTCCATTTTCTACATATACACTGTCTCCTACATTAAACTCTTGCATTTTTCTATTTCTATCAAATATTTTTTTGTTGTAGGTACTCATGGGATTTTATTGTATTCTCTAATGCCAATCTTCTATCAGCAATCCACTTGTCTTCCTTTTCTATTGTTTTGAATCATTTGGTAGAATATTGACATTTGTACCATTCAGTAAATATTTTGGTGCAAAACCTGTAACGTGTTCTGTTTAATTATATTTATGTATACATTCTCTTACTAGTGTTGTCCATGTTCTCTTATTATTTTTCTCATTCATTTTACACCTTATTTTATTTACTATTGTTTGATCTAATCTTTCATTCAAGCTGTTCGAGAATAGTGTATTCACAGCTGTAAAAATTTGTTTAATATTATTCTTTTGCAAATATTGCTTAAATTCTCTTGAATTAATGCCCGGATATTGATCTGTCAGGATAATTCCAATCTCATCTGTCTCTAGTACTTTCTTTGTAAGCTTTATAAACTCACTTGCATTCTGGGTTTTGAGGTCGCAATAAATGCCTATCTATATAAAACGGAACACATGATTGGAACATCTCAATTAGTAGCCAATGAGAATAAATTAAGGGGATCTGGTCAAAAACAAAACAGGCAACGGTCCCCACTGTTGGTGAGTAATGATAAAATATTTATTCAAAACCTGACAATGAAATGACTATTTGTGAAAGCCCGACAAAGTTAAGTTATGCTAAAATCGCCAAGAGTACAGAAATAGAGGGTGACCATGGCGAAAAATCAACAAGTGAAAGTGAAAGTTGGATTCGGGTTCGATCTAAATGACGTAATTCCATTAAGAAAGGTGGAAACACCTCTGACCTCCGAATAAAAGCCGTGGAGAAGAAAAAATCTCTTCATGTATGGAGGCTACAAGAAGGAACAAAATAAGAGGATTTATCAGAATACATACGGGATGTTTTTGGTGAAAACAGTTATATAAAAGTAGATCAAATAAAACATAAAACGGAATGGGGATACTCTTCATTTAGGGTTACAGTATCGGAATATGATTATGATAAGTTGTGTGACCCGAATATATGGCCCAAAGACGCTTAATACAGTGAGTGGATTTGGTTTCGTAGAACAACCAGTAATACCGATAAAGATTGAGGTAAAATTTAAGACTTAACTCAGGTCTTATCCTCATCGTAACAATTAACTAAGATCTTATTTTAATTTTACTCTTAACTCAGATCTTATCCTCATCTTAACTCTTAACTCAGATCTTATCCCCATCGTAACAATTAACTCAGATCTTATCCTCATCGTAACAATTTACTCAGATCTTATCCTCATCTTTACAATTAACTCTGATCTTATCCTCATCGTACCAACTAACTCAAATCTTATCCTCATCTTAACTCTTAACTCAGATCTTATCCTCATCGTAACAATTAACTCAGATCTTAACATCATCTTAACTCTTAACTCAGATCTTATCCTCATCGTAACAATTAACTCAGATCTTAACATCATCATAACTTGTTACTCAGATCTTATCCTCATTGTAATTCTTAACTCAGATCTTATCCTCATCGTAACAAATAACTCAGATCATATCCTTATCGTAACTCTTAACTCAGTTTTTTTTAAAGAATAGAGGACAAACGAGCGTAGTGGTCACCTGATGTTAAGTGATCACCGCCGCCCACACTCTCTTGCAACACCAGAGGAATCACAAGAGCGTTGCCGGCCTCATTTTATTCTCATCTTAACGATTAACTCAAATCTTATCCTCATCGTGACTCTGAACTCAGATCTGATCCTCATCGTAACAATTAACTCAAATCTTATCCTCATCGTAACAATTAACTCAGATCTTATCCTCATCGTAACAATTTACTCAGATCTTATCCTCATCGTAACAATTAACTCAGATCTTATCCTCATCGTAACAATTTACTCAGATCTTATCCTCATCGTAACAATTAACTCAGATCTTATCCTCATCGTAACAATTAACTCAGATCTTATCCTCATCGTAACAATTAACTCAGATCTTATCCTCATCGTAACAATTAACTCAGATCTTATCCTCATCGTAACAATTAACTCAGATCTTATCCTCATCGTAACAATTTACTCAGATCTTATCCTCATCGTAACAATTAACTCAGATCTTATCCTCATCGTAACAATTAACTCAGATCTTATCCTCATCGTAACAATTAACTCAGATCTTATCCTCATAGTACCAATTAACTCAGATCTTATCCTCATCGTAACAATTAACTCAGATCTTATCATCATCTTAACAATTAACTCAGATCTTATCCTCGTCGTAACAATTAACTCAGATCTTATCCTCATCGTAACAATTTACTCAGATCTTAACATCATTTTAACTTGTTACTCAGATCTTATCCTCATTGTAACTCTTAACTCAGATCTTATCCTCATCGTAACTTTTAACTCAGGTCTTATCCTCATCGTAACAATTAACTCAGATCATATCCTCATCGTAACTCTTAACTCAGTTTTTTTTATAGAATAGAGGACACACGAGCGTAGGGGTTACCTGATGTTAAGTGATCACCGCCGCCCACACTCTCTTGCAACACCAGAGGAATCACAAGAGCGTTGCCGGCCTCATTTTATTCTCATCTTAACGATTAACTCAAATCTTATCCTCATCGTGACTCTGAACTCAGATATTATCCTCATCGTAACTTTTAACTCAGATCTGATCCTCATCGTAACAATTTACTCAGATCTTAACATCATTTTAACTTGTTACTCAGATCTTATCCTCATTGTAACTCTTAACTCAGATCTTATCCTCATCGTAACTTTTAACTCAGGTCTTATCCTCATCGTAACAATTAACTCAGATCATATCCTCATCGTAACTCTTAACTCAGTTTTTTTTATAGAATAGAGGACACACGAGCGTAGGGGTTACCTGATGTTAAGTGATCACCGCCGCCCACACTCTCTTGCAACACCAGAGGAATCACAAGAGCGTTGCCGGCCTCATTTTATTCTCATCTTAACGATTAACTCAAATCTTATCCTCATCGTGACTCTGAACTCAGATATTATCCTCATCGTAACTTTTAACTCAGATCTTATCCTCATCGTAACAATTAACTCAGATCTTATCTTCATCGTAACAATTAACTCAGATCTTATCTTCATCGTAACAATTAACTCAGATCTTATCATCATCTTAACAATTAACTCAGATCTTATCCTCGTCGTAACAATTAACTCAGATATTATCCTCGTCGTAACAATTAACTCAGATCTTATCCTCATCGTAACAATTTACTCAGATCTTATCCTCATCGTAACAATTAACTCAGATCTTATCCTCATCGTAACAATTAACTCAGATCTTATCTTCATCGTAACAATTAACTCAGATCTTATCATCATCTTAACAATTAACTCAGATCTTATCCTCGTCGTAACAATTAACTCAGATCTTATCATCATCTTAACAATTAACTCAGATCTTATCCTCGTCGTAACAATTAACTCAGATCTTATCCTCATCGTAACAATTAACTCTGATCTTATCCTCATCGTAACAATTTACTCAGATCTTAACATCATTTTAACTTGTTACTCAGATCTTATCCTCATTGTAACTCTTAACTCAGATCTTATCCTCATCGTAACTTTTAACTCAGGTCTTATCCTCATCGTAACAATTAACTCAGATCATATCCTCATCGTAACTCTTAACTCAGTTTTTTTTATAGAATAGAGGACAAACGAGCGTAGGGGTTACCTGATGTTAAGTGATCACCGCCGCCCACACTCTCTTGCAACACCAGAGGAATCACAAGAGCGTTGCCGGCCTCATTTTATTCTCATCTTAACGAGTAACTCAAATCTTATCCTCTTCGTGACTCTGAACTCAGATCTTATCCTCATCGTAACTTTTAACTCAGATCTGATCCTCATCGTAACTCTTAACTCAGTTTTTTTTTTATAGAATAGAGGACAAACGAGCGTAGTGGTCACCTGATGTTAAGTGATCACGGCCGCCCACACTCTTTTGCAACACTAGAGGAATCACAAGAGCGTTGCCGGCCTCATTTTATTCTCATCTTAACGATTAAGTCAGATCTTATCCTCATCGTGACTCTGAACTCAGATCTTATCCTCATCGTAACTTTTAACTCAGATCTGATCCTCATCGTAACAATTAACTCAGATCTTATCCTCATCGTAACAATAACTCAGATCTTATCCTCATCGTAACTTTTACTTCAGATCTGATCCTCATCGTAACAATTAACTCAGATCTTATCCTCATCGAAACAATTAACTCTGATCTTATCCTCATCGTACCAATTAAGTCAGATCTTATCCTCATCGTACCAATTAAGTCAGATCTTATCCTCATCGTAACAATTAACTCAGATCTTATCCTCATCGAAACAATTAACTCTGATCTTATCCTCATCGAAACAATTAACTCTGATCTTATCCTCATCGTACCAATTAAGTCAGATCTTATCCTCATCGTACCAATTAAGTCAGATCTTATCCTCATCGTAACAATTAACTCAGATCTTATCCTCATCGTAACACTTAACTAAGATCTTATCCTCATCGTTACAATTAACTCAGATCTTATCCTAATTTAACTCTTAACTCAGATCTTATCCTCACCTTAACTCTTAACTCAGATCTTATCCTCATCGTAACAATTTACTCAGATCTTATCCTCATCGTAACAATTAACTCAGATCTTATCCTCATCTTAACAATTAACTCTGATCATATCCTCATCGTAACTCTTAACTCAGTTTTTTTTATAGAATAGAGGACAAACGAGCGTAGTGGTCACCTGATGTTAAGTGATCACGGCCGCCCACACTCTTTTGCAACACTAGAGGAATCACAAGAGCGTTGCCGGCCTCATTTTATTCTCATCTTAACGATTAAGTCAGATCTTATCCTCATCGTGACTCTGAACTCAGATCTTATCCTCATCGTAACTTTTAACTCAGATCTGATCCTCATCGTAACAATTAACTCAGATCTGATCCTCATCGTAACAATTAACTCAGATCTTATCCTCATCGTAACAATAACTCAGATCTTATCCTCATCGTAACTTTTACTTCAGATCTTATCCTCATCGTAACAATTTACTCAGATCTTATCCTCATCGTAACAATTAACTCAGATCTTATCATCATCTTAACAATTAACTCAGATCTTATCCTCATCGTTACAATTAACTCAGATCTTATCCTAATTTAACTCTTAACTCAGATCTTATCCTCACCTTAACTCTTAACTCAGATCTTATCCTCATCGTAACAATTTACTCAGATCTTATCCTCATCGTAACAATTAACTCAGATCTTATCCTCATCTTAACAATTAACTCTGATCTTATCCTCATCGTACCAATTAACTCAGATCTTATGCTCATCTTAACTCTTAACTCAGATCTTATCCTCATCGTAACAATTAACTCAGATCTTATCCTCATCGTAACTTTTAACTCAGATCTTATCCTCATCGTAACACTTAACTAAGATCTTATCCTCATCTTAACAATTAACTCTGATCTTATCCTCATCGTACCAATTAACTCAGATCTTATGCTCATCTTAACTCTTAACTCAGATCTTATCCTCATCGTAACAATTTACTCAGATCTTATCCTCATCGTAACAATTAACTCAGATCTTATCCTCATCTTAACAATTAACTCTGATCTTATCCTCATCGTACCAATTAACTCAGATCTTATGCTCATCTTAACTCTTAACTCAGATCTTATCCTCATCGTAACAATTAACTCAGATCTTATCCTCATCGTAACTTTTAACTCAGATCTTATCCTCATCGTAACACTTAACTAAGATCTTATCATCATCTTAACTTTTAACTCAGATCTTATCCTCATCGTAACTTTTAACTCAGACCTCATCCTTATCTTAAATTCTAAGGTGAGGTTAGGGTAGGTTAGGTAAGGTTAGGTTAGGTTAGGCCCCTTTCGCCAGAGATGACGGTGAGGCCGAAAGGGAAGTCGTTCCGCCCGCTACAGAGGCGGAGATAGGGGCGGCTGTTCTACGAATTCGTTCGAAGAACACCGCCCCTGGGCCGGACGGGATTCCTGCCCGAGTGCTGGCCTTAGCCCTCAACCATATGATGGACCGCCTCAGGGAACTGTTCGACGCAGGCCTGGTGTTCGGACGGTTTCCTGACTGCTGGAAGAGTGGGAAGCTGGTTCTCTCGTCGAAGCTGGGGCGGCTTGCAGACTCGGTCACAGCCTACAGGCCCATAGTGTTGCTGTACGAGGCGGGTAAATTGTTTGAGAGGGTGATATTTACCGCTATAACGACCGCTAACAGCTAGAACGACCAGATATAATGCTATCAAAATTAAATTACTATGGATTTGACTTTGGTGCATTAAAATGGTTCAATAGCTACCTTCGTGAGCGTCACCAATTTGTACAGCTCTCCCACAACAGTTGTTCTACCTTGACATCTGAGATTTTACCGGTTGCAAATGGAGTACCTCAAGGTTCTATTTTGGGTCCCATATTATTTATTTTATACACAGCAGACATCAAAAACCACATTAGGCATTGCAAGTACCACTTTTATGCTGATAACACCCAAATTTATATATCTTGTAAGCCAAATGAAATAGATAACGCGGTCCAGTTGCTTAACGATGACCTTAATAGTATTATGTTGTGGGCCCAGAAAAACAGCTTATGTCTTAATCCGGTAAAATCAAAATACATAATTTGTGGCGACAAAAAACATCGTCTTCTTCTCGACTGTAAACTGCGATTCCATGATCACATCACTAACCTAGTCAGTAACTCCTTTTACAGGCTGAAAGTATTATACAGGATGAGACCTTATCTGTCGAAGGAAATGCGTATCCGCCTCGTTGAAAGTCTAGTTCTCTCAAAGCTGAATTATACAGATGTCGTCTTTGGCCCGCGTTTAGTTTCCGTAACAAAAAAACTGATACAGAGAGTCCAGAATGCATGCGCCCGTTATTGTTTCAATATATCACATAGAGACCACGTAACCCCTTCATTCGCGCGATTTATAACCTAGGTCATAAAGAATCATTAAGAGAAAAATTTAAAGAAATAAACATTTTGACTGTTGTTTCTCAATACATTTTTGATAATGTTTTGTATGTTCATAAGCACATTGAGGAATTTTCTAGAAACTGTGACATTCATAATGTTAACACGAGGAACAAACATAAACTTGTTATGCCTACTACTCAGTTGGGTCGAGTTAGTAAGTCTTTTGTTGGGTTTATGCTTCTACAATATGATCCCAGAAAATGTACAAAACAAATGTGTTACGAAATTTAAAAGAATTGTTAAAAAACGTTTGTGTGGGAAAGGTTATTATAGCATAAACGATTTTCTTAATGACACCACGGACTGGGATTAAAGCGAACACCCCCAGGCTCTTTAATTATTAATGTTTATTGTACGATATTACATTGTAATCCATATTTAATATAAAAAAAAAAAGCCCGCTGAGTTTCTTGCGCCCATTCTTCTCAGGTCTGAGGCAGTCTCTTTTGAATGGGTGGTAGATTTTGACGTTCAATAAGTAATTATAAACCCTATTTTGAATAAAAATATTTGAATTTGAACTCTCTCTCTCTTGAAAGCTCATTCAGAGCATTCAATGTTAAAAATGACACACCGGCGAAAACTACATTTGGCTTGCCTTCTATTTGGTGTGTTAAAATTCGAGAAGCCAAAATACCTTTATGACAAACTATCAAGAACGGCTAGTCTTAGGTCCTGCGGGTCACGGCAATGTTCTGTTCAGATAATCATTGACAAACATCGATCGGCGTCATTTAGGGGTAGCTTTCGTTACTCGGCATCCAAATGTGGAATAACATCCGCCCATTAGAAATTTAAAAAGTCTGCCTTTATTTAAAACGAAATTACGACAATTTCTTCTACAAGAGCAAAGAGCGCAAGAAAGCTTGGCTCAAGATATGAGTGTATTATAGGGTAGGTTCAGGTTTGGTCTTAATATATTTATTAATTTGTGAATTGATTAGCATCCGAACTAGGTAGTTATTTGTAATCATAGTAGTTTTTTATATTTAGTAGGTATTTTCTGCCTGGTGCTGGGTAGTCCTATTTCATTTTACCTTGTTTTAAATTGTAATAATATTCTAATAATTGTAATATGTTGTAGTAATGTTTTAAATTCAAAGTTTTTCCCATTGCTTGTGTTTAGTTTAATGTTCGTATTAAATCTGTATATTTATAGCGTATAAGTGTTGGGACAGTTACGAAGTCACAATGGCTCAAGCGGAAGATCGGCGTTGAGCATGCATAATATGTGTGCCAGCATATGCCGAGCTTGAGCTTATTTGTGGCTAACGTTCCTAGTCTTTTAATAAGTATGGAGTGTTTTATTGTTTAATTTCAAATTTAATTTAATTTAAGAATTGTTTTATTTTTTGTGTGTTTTTTAGCTGCAAATAAAATATTTTATTATTATTATTATTATAGTTTCCGTTGACCTTCCTCTGGGATCGTCGGACCACTGCCTGATCCGGAGCACCGTGCCGATCACGCGCCTAACACGGCCCCGCTTCTTAGGCTGTCGCCGCGTGTGGCACTATAGGTCAGCAGAGTGGGACGAGATGCGGTGCTTTTTTGCATCCTACACGTGGAGGCAGATCTGTTTTTCGCTGGGAGATCCAGATACCGCTGCTGACGCTGTTGCTGATGTGGTACTGCAAGGTATGGAACTCCTCCATTCTCCTCTGTGCCCATCGGTGGCAGGTCCCAACCATGGCTTGACCGCTCCTGCAAAATGGCCTCTCGCCGAAAGCAGGAGTGGTATCAGGCTTGGGTCAATGCGGTGGTATCTAAGGATGTGAATCCCAGCGAACTTAAAAAACACTTCAATCATGCCTCCAGGTCCTTCAAAAGAGTTATTGCTGACGCGAAGTCGAAGCACGTTGGCAGAATTGGCGAGAGACTTGCACGCCTTCCCTCGGGAACTCGTGCGTTCTGGTCGCTCGCCAAGGCTGTCCAAGGAAACTTCTGCCAGCCAGCCATTCCGTCACTACACAGGGATGATGACTCGCTGGCCCATGACGCGAAAGAGAAAGCTGATCTCCTGGGCTCCCTCTTCACGTCCAACTCGACTCTGGATGACCAAGGTGCACCACCACCGCATATTCCGCGGTGCGATTCATATATGCCGGAGGTAAAAATCCGGCAAAGTGCCGTGCTTAAGGCGCTTCTCACCTTGGACATTCACAAATCGAGCGGGCCCGATGGCATTCCCCCGATAGTGCTGCGGACATGTGCTCTGGATCTGGCGCCGGTCCTAGCCCGTCTTTTACAGCTCTCCTACTCATCAGGCGTAGTCCCGAAATTATGGAAGGCGGCTGTAGTGCACCCGATCCCTAAGAAAGGTGTACGCTCAGATCCGTCCAACTACCGCCCCATTGCCATTACCTCCATTTTCTCCAAAGTAATGGAGTCGATCATCAACCGCCAGCTCTTGGTATACCTAGAGGTGCACCAGCTGATCAGCGACTGCCAGTATGGTTTCCGTCAGGGTCGCTCAGAAGCGGTTGAGTCGAAGGGCGTTGGCGGTGAGTTTGGACATAACGAAGGCCTTCGATCGGGTGTGGCATAAAGCGCTTATAGCGAAACTGCCATCCTATGGGCTTTCCGAGAAATTGTGCAAATGGGTCACTAGCTTTTTGGCTGATCGGAGCATCAAGGTTGTTATCAACGGTGCATGCTCCGACTTAAAACCCATAAACCCTGGTGTCCCGCAAGGCTGCGTGCTATCCCATACGCTGTTTCTTCTGCATATCAATGATATGCTGCAAATCAGCAATATTCACTACACTACACCGGCCGTGCCAACATGTCCCGGGATAGCGTCGACGAGATCCGGAACAAACTTGTGTCTGAAATCGAGACTATGCTTTGTAAAGTCTCGGAATGGGGCCGACAAAATTTAGTCCAATTCAACCCCAAGAAGACACAAGTTTGTGCGTTCACCACTAAAAAGTCTCACTCGATTCGAGAACACTCCTCTAACTGCCACAGCCTGTATTGGCATACTTGGCGTCGATATATCGAGCGACGTTCAGTTCCGTGGTCACTTGGAAAAGAAGGCCAAACTGGCCTCAAAAAAGCTTGGTGTACTCAGTAAGGCGAGACAGTACTTCACTAAAAGCCACTGCCTGCAACTTTATAAGGCGCAAATTCGGCCTCATATGGAGTACTGTTCTCACCTCTTGGCGGGTGCTCCCCAGTACCAGCTTCTTCCATTTGACCGCATACAACGATGAGCGGCTCGAATCATCGACGATCAAGTCATCTCCGATCGGCTTGATTCTCTAGCATTGCGTAGAGATGTGGGTTCTCCCTGCATCTTCTACCGCATTTATCACGGGGAGTGCTCAGAGGAGCTGTTCGGGTTGATTCCAGCGGCCGAATTCCACCACCGGACATTACGTGCAAAGTACCATCCGCATCACGTAGACGTCTGGCATCCTACAACCGCGCGTTTTGTCCGAAATTTCTTGCCTGGGCGGTTGCCTCATCTCTCCCCATCCCGTAAGCCTCTTGCCCGTTTGCCCCCACTCATATAAAAAAAAAATTAACTCAGATCTGATCCTTATCTTAAATTTTACCTCAGATCTTATCCTCATCGTAACTCTTAACTCGGACCTCATCCATCCTCATTTTAAATTTTACCTCAGATCTTAACCGCATCGTAACTCTTAACTCAGATCTTACCCTCATCGTTACTTTTAACTCAGATCTTATCCTCATCGTAACTCTTAACTCGGACCTCAACCATCCTCATTTTTAATTTTACCTCAGACTTTAACCTCATCGTAACTCTTAGCTCAGATCTTACCCTCATCGTAACTTTTAACTCAGATATTATCCTCATCGTAACTATTAACTCAGATCTGATCCTCGTCTTAAATTTTACCTCAGATCTTATCCTCATCGTCACTCTTAACTCGGACCTCATCCATTCTCATTTTAAATTTTACCTCAGATCTTAACCTCGTCGTAACTCTTAACTCAGATCTTATCCTCATCGTAACTCTTAACTCAGATCTTATCCTCATCGTAACTACAAACTCAGATCTTATTCTCATCTTAAATTAAAGAACATATTATTTCATTTGTGTAATTTCGTGTAAGTAAATAAAAGTCAAAGTTATATTTTTATTGGTTAACTTTTACATGTATAAATACCTCTTTTTTTTTATGTAATAGGAGGACAAACGAGCGTACGGGTCACCTGGTGTTAAGTGATCACCGCCGCCCACATTCTCTTGCAACACCAGAGGAATCACAAGAGCGTTGCCGGCCTTTAAGGAAGGTGTACGCGCTTTCTTTGAAGGTACCCATGTCGTATTGTCCCGGAAACACTGCACAAGGATGCTCATTCCATAGCTTTGTAGTACGAGGGAGAAAGCTCCTTGAAAACCGCACTGTGGAGGACCGCCACACATCCAGATGGTGGGGATGAAATCCTAACTTGTGGCGTGTCGTGCGAAGGTGGAATTCGGCGGCAGGAATCAGGTTAAACAGCTCTTCGGAACACTCCCCGTGATAAATGCGGTAGAAGACACACAATGAAGCGACGTCTCTACGCAACGCCAAGAGATCCAGCCGTTCACAGAGATTAATTTTCTCTTGAGTATAATATATTTTTTTTTTGTTATAAATAAAGGTTAAAGAGCGGTGACTCCCAACACAGGCGATAAGCTTAACGGGAGACACCTGCCCCTAGTTTTTAAGTACCTACTTTTTGTTAAAGAAATAAACAATTTATTATTTTTTGTCATTTAATTGTAATTGTGATTTCAATTATATTTTCTATGGGTTACGCCTGAAATAAATGATTATAATACATTCGCCGCACACGCTCACTTTCAGTTTCTTACTTATTTGAAAATCATCTCCATTAGGGAGCCCATTCTTATTTCGCAACAGCCTAGATAATATAAGCAGTGTAACATTAAACTGGCTATTCGGGACATTGGTGACCACCAAAGAAGATACGGACATCGGGAACTTTTGCCACTTAAAGACCCGATGCAGTTGTTTATTATTTATTTTATTTAATTATTTACATAACATATCTACTTACATTTAACTTACATTTATTTACTAGTTTGGTTAGCGTTGGTTTGGATTCAACAGAATGGCCCCGTAACTTTCCCAAAGGCTATTTGTAGACAAAATTGTTCTTACATACATCTACGTGTTAAGTCGTATAAAGATTCTCATCTCACCAGTGGAGTAAGTACGGTATTTACACGCCTGACACATCACTTACTAAATAATAATAGTAGTACTTAGTAGTAGGTAGGGTCTCATTTTTACCATCCAGTCATAACTTAAAATAGAAATGAAACTCGTTTAAAGATTTTGATAATTTTATTTAAGCGTCAGATAGATCATGTTAAACAAACGTCAATGATTCTAAGTGACTGTTTCACGTTTTCTTGCTCTTTAACAAAAGGTAATTAGCGCTCAACCAGTACACGATGTCAGATAGAATATCGTTTACTTCATCATATATAACCTGGATTCTTTTCACTTTAAATATCAGTGAAGTGTCATCCGCTAACAATGCTACCTTATGTTTTTTTTTCTATAAGATAAGGAAGATCACTTATGTAGATTAGGATCATTATTAGACCCTTTTGGAACCCCCATACTGAGAGGAGTCCCAGGAGAATTCTGCCATTCACGTCAACCTTCTGAATTCTATTGTTTAAATATAAAATCAGAAGATCGAGCGCAGAGAAAGTTATGGATGAAGTTTAATTCAAAACCACAAAATCAAATAAAAAATGCTTGTTTGTGGAGACTTTAATATAAATATTTTAGAAAATAGTGCTTTAAGTGTTAAATTATTAAATCTATTTAAATCATACAACTTATCCAATATGTTCATGGAGACAAGAGACAACAATAACTTCTACTAGTGCCACATGTATTGATAATATTTTTACAAATCTGAGGGCTACTAGTACAAACAAAATTAGTAAATTAGATTCGGACCACTGTGGTCAGTTAATTCAGTTTGAATCTTTAAAACCCAATATAACTAAACACAAAATAACTTTTGTGCCAGTTACATCAGACCGCATAGAAAGAGTGAGGGCTTACCCCTGTTAGAGACCTCCCATTTGTACATAATACATTAAAACCAAATGAAATGTATAATTAATTCTTTAATATGTTCTATAATTTAATAAATTCTATTTTCACTCATAAATCGGTCCTCAAAACTGATGCAATGGTTTTTAGCGAGTGGGCAACAGTTGAATTACACAAAAACAGGCAAATATTTTACGATTTATATGCGGAGCGACAATATAACTGTAGTGATGACTTCAAAAGATATGTTCAACAGTTCTCTAAAAATTTTAAAAAAGATTGTACTATTGCCAAGTCAAGGTATATACGAGATAAAATAATTAATAGTACTAACGTGATAAAAACGACTTGGAAAATAATAAATGAAGAAGCCGGAAGGGTGACCCATAAAATATCCGAGTTAAATTTAAACTTTGATAACAGGTCCGTAAAGTCGAATTGCGAAGTTGCAAGAATTTTCGAAACATTCTTTACAGATATACCTGTTACCACTACAAATTCGTTGAACTCATCACCAGACTCCGCTCTTTCACTATTGAAAGATAACATTTTTTAATGTGATAAAATCTTTAAATTTGATCATGTCTATGGCTCTGATGTTATAAAAGCTTTTAAATCTTTTAAAAATAAGGCGACAATTAATGATCTTTGGTCGATCGAATCGATATACAGCTTAAAAACGAGGAATAAGAATAACGCTAGATGCCAAACTCCAATGGGACCCTCATATAGAAAATTTATCAAGTAGACTAAGTTCTTCTGCATACGCAGTAAAAATGATTCGTTCCTTAACAGACATTGAAACTGCAAGATTGGTTTATTTTAGTTACTTTCACAGCATTATGTCATATGGAATATTATTATGGGGTAATGCTGCTGATATTGGTTCTATTTTCGTGCTGCAGAAAAGAGCTGTTCGGGCAAATTATGGTATGGACCAAGAGAGTCGCTTAGATCTAAATTTAAAGATTTTAAAATTATGGCTGTTTCTAGCCAATATATGTATGAAAATTTAGTGTATATTCATAAAAATGGCAATAAATTTCAAAAGGTATATGAAAAACATAATATTAATACTAGAAACAAAAAAAAATGTTAATGCCCTCTTCTAGGCTTAGTAAACTCGACAAGTCATTCATCGGTAATTGCGTTAGATTTTATAATAAGCTTCCTGAGAACATAATGGAAATGTCCCTCAACAAGTTCAAAGCCTATATTAAACATAAGCTTATGGAAAAATCGTATTACAATTTAAAGGATTATTTAGATGATAAGAAAGCATGGGTATGATTTGCTCTAAAAGATTTGAGCTTTAATTACCCTTAGTTAAATATAATAGTATTTATAATTATTAATAATTATTAAAAAATGAATAATTTATACTAAAAGCAAAATGGTCCACTTATAAGTAGAGGTGTTTAGTGAGTGTGGTTGAATATATTTTAGTTGAACATTCTGGTTTTTTGCTATTTGGTTGAGTTCTTGTGACAGTTATCATCATGCTCGCTTAAATGTCATTGCTTGTGGCGGCGATGTGGGACGGGTCGTTCCCTTCCCTAAAATATGGTCGAGGGAGGCGATGGCTGGCCCATGCGTCATGCTCGTGAACGGGCGCTATTTGCGGTGGCAGGATGATCCTGTAACCGGAAACTCTACCTCATGGTTTTAAATTTAAAAATTATATTTTTTATAATTGCTAATAAAATGGTCGCTAAATACATTTATTTATTTACGGTGTGTGTGGATTGATGCATCTACTGTACCATGGCTTGGTATTATTGTTGATACAGTAGTAGTCGGCCGTGACTGTACTCAATAACTCTTGTTTTTACGTATTAATTTACATTTTTTTTGAGTATTTGTAGTTTGAGTATTATTGCTGCATCACTTTACATATATTGTAACTGAAATGATTTATGAGTGAGTGATTGTCACAAAGAGTTTCTTGCCACTTCTTCGTATTAAAGCTCAACCCTCAAAGGAGGTGGATATAAAAAGAAAAGTCATTTCCTTGACGTGCCTGAATAAGGTGATTTTGATTTGATTACCCTAAAGGATTGAGCTTTTGATTACTGTTAGTAAAAATATTATATTAATTACAAGTTTAAGCAGAATTGTCAAATTGTAAGTAGAGGTATTTGGTGAGTATTGCATGATATGTAGATTAGGATTATTTTATTATTGTTTGCTGAGTTCTCGTAACAGGTTTCGTCATCCTCGCTTAAATGTCACTGCTTGTGGCGGCGAAATGGGATGGGTCGTACCCTTCCCTAAAATATGGTTGAGGGATTCGATGGCTGGCTCATGCGTCATGCTCGTGAACGGGTGCTGCTTGTGGTGGCAGGATGATCCTGTTGCCGGTGACTCGGTTTCAGATTCTTAAAAGTTATTGTGTGTATATATATGTATGGATATATACATATTTATTTATTTATAATCGCTTATAAAATGCTCACAGAATACCTTTATTTATTTATGGTGTATGTGGATGATGCAGCTACTGTACTCAATAACTTTTGTATTAATTTACATTTACTTTTTTGACTTACTCGTGTGAGACATTGACTATTTGACGTTTGAGTGTGTTTGTTGCATCATTTTACATTTTATATTGTAATTGAAATGATTTGTAAATCGATGTAAATGTAAATCTTGATATAAAAGAGTGGCAATGAGTTTCTTGCTTTTTCTTCTCATTAGCTCAACCCTTTACGAAGTAGCGGTAGATTCAATAAGAAAAATATTTTATATATTTTTTTGACATTTATAAGTGTCATTTCCGTGACCTACGTGAATAAGCTGATTTTGATTTGATTTGTTCCTTTTATACCATAGTGATGTAGCTTCCTGGCCAGCGTTGAATGTTCAACACAATCAAAGGCCTTAGATAAATCACAGAAGATACCTAGTGCATTCCGTGATTCCTCCTAGGCATCAAAAATATTCTTGATCAGTTCAACACCTGCATCCGTTGTTGAAAGTCCCCTAGTAAAGCCAAATTGTTTCATATGAAGTAACTTTGAGAGTTAAAGTAAGTAAGCATTTGGCTTAAAATTATTTTTTCAAAAATTTTACTACATTCATAATAAAGCTACCTACCTATTTATTTTCTATAAACTAAGTAGATTTGGTCTTCCAAAACATACATCACTATTTGCAATAATGTAGGTTTGACAACGAAATAATATTGATTTACAATTACGATTACATACTTACTTACATTATAGAAAAAACTGAGCTATTTTAATAAGATGACCTTATACTAGGTATGTACAGTTGAAGGTAAAGAAGTCAACGCTAATGTCATCAGAAGAGGGAAGAGTCATGCGTTAGAAAGAGAGGCAACTTCTAGGTAAATTAAAATGTAGGTTAGTAGCGCTGCACGATCTGAATAACACCTTATTGTATGACCGCAAGAGTCCCTATTTCTTTGTTTTTGCAGAGTGAGATTTCCGTACTCGTACTATTATATATTCTTTGCCGCTATGTTTATTTACTAGATGCAATAGTTCCGTTTGACGAAATGAAAATATTAAAAATACTGTTCCTTAAACGAAAAAACGTAACACAAGCTTAATGGCTTCTAATACATTTTTATTTCATTCTAGCTGAGCCGGCAAACGTTGTTTTGCAATATAAAATAATTATTGTTGTTCGATTGTTTTTTCTCCGACGTACTTTAAAAATCCGAATACCACGAATCTTTTTATTTTTCGGGCTAATATAATACATAATATGTATGTAACACTCACAAAAAATTTGGCTTTCTATTGGTAACAGAATTTTCAAAATCAGTTGAGAAGATCTAGAGATAAATGCCGGTAATGCTCCTGTGATTCCTCTGGTGTTACAAGAGAATGTGGGCGGTGAGTTGTGTCAAGTTATTGACACAAGATGAGACTTAGCACAAAACTTGTTTTATATAATATGTACGCGAAAATAATTATTTTCGTATAATTAGAAACGCTTAGAATCAATAACGTTCCCGAGGATTGCAATATAAATAATTTATATTTATAATATAGGTAGCATCTGTCATTTAACTCTGGGTTTTCTAAGTTTCCGATTCATTTAGTTTGTAGATAGATTTGCATTTTTATATTTTTACATTTGAAGAGTACAGGGGAAAAACAAGGAATGTCAGTAAAAAATAAAAAATGAACGAATGATGCCATCTAGCGGCATTTGTGTGTTGGGTACACAGAAACCTCAGAAAAAATTAAGAAACAACAATCGTCGATGTTACAGCCAAATAATTGCTTGTTTGTACTTGTCAAGAATCGTGAACGTCCGCGCGCGAAAATTTTCCTTGCTTCACAAAGTTTAAAATCATTAGATAATGTCGAGTAGCAGTGACGAGACACGCGAGTAAAATCGCCAGAACGAAAGAAATTGTGTAAAGGACGCATAAGAGATGTCATGAAAATAACCAATTTTCAAAGTCACGAAAGTGGTTAAGACTGTGGTTGTAAACGTTTCAAATGCTTGGAGACTGTAAATGAAGTAGAAAGGCGTAAGCTTCTTAATAATTTGAATAGTTTAGAATCAGTAACTCAACAAAATAGTTACTAGTGTTCCATGATATCAGTAAAAAATGTTAAACAGCGAAGATCACGGAAACCAGTTGAAGAGGCTAGAGGTCAGTATGATTCTGCATATTCTTACATTGTAAAAGTTGTCAGAGAGCAAATGTGCGTAGAAATCCCTATTAAACAAATAGGGATTTATAAAACATAAAGGCTTTTTGTCAATTATTGGAATAACCAAGGCTAAAGTGCAGTATCTCCAAGCAAGGCTAAAGTTTTCTGGTACTGCACCGGTAGACATGAGAGGTAAACATCATAATCGTCCAAACAGATTGAAAACTCAAATACTTAGTGGATGATATTAAAGAACACTTAAAATCTTTTAAGGGTTGCTCGAGCCTTTATAGTAACAAAAAAACATCAAAAATTTATCTGCCACAAGAGTTTGACATCAATAAAGTATACACACTTTTCTTAAATAAGTATCCACATCATAAGCTCTCCTATGAGGCATATAGATCAGAATTTAAGAAATACAATATTTCTTTTTGCTACCCGAGGTCCGACACCTGTAGCACATGTGACAAAATAAATGCTGAATTGAATTATTTGGCTAAACAAGAGAGCACACCGGAAATAAAGCAGAAAATTAAAGGATTGGATACAGAAAAGAAATTACATCTCGCCAAAGCTGGGACTTTCTATGATAGAAAAATAAATAAAAAATTAAAAGCAATCATTTCGATTGTGACTTTGAAGCCATTGCAGTTGATTATCAGAAAAACATTTCATTACCAAAGATCACAACGAATGATGTCTACTATAAAAGACAACTATCTATGTACACATTCAATATACATGTTTTATCAACTGGACAGTCATGTGGTGGACAAAATAAAAATTACAATTTCATAAAATGGCTTCATTTTATAGCAAACAAAAGTAACTTGTTGAATTGGGTTGATATCACATTCCCCATTAGAGGGCATTCCTATATGGAATGTGATAAAAAATTTGGCATTATAAAATTGAAAACCAAAATGGAAATGCCATGCGATTTCAATGAGCTTATTGCAAATGCACGAGCAAAACCCAGTCCTTTTCAAGTGATAAATGTTGAAGAGGACCCACGGATTGTCAGAGATTGGGCTGATTTTCTAAAAGACCCAATCTTCAAGAATTTAAAGGGATTTCCTGTATTTTAAAAGGACAGGTTGTCCTATAGGAAATCCGGGAACTGTATTGCTCATCTGAAAAACCATCGCAGCAATTATAATGGCCTTTACTCAAAGGGAATAATTATTGCTGCAAAAAATAAAGGCCAGCCTCAGCGTACTCAAGTGACTGTAACACCATGTCGAGGCGAGGAACTCTATTTGCCTAATGCTGCATATGAAGGTACTAAACTTACCTATTATCTGTCTTGTTTAGGCACAAGCCATGTATTTTGTAAAATAAAAACTATTTTATTTGATAAGTAATTATTTTTAATAAATCTGTTTCAGGACCTATACCAATATCAAAAGAAAAGTATCCAAGTACTGAAGAAATTTTGTTCAAAAGAAGCTCAAGTTTCGTTTACTAATCTACCACATTTAACCATAAGAAGATAGAGGATTTTTATCAAGAACATTTTGTGATCAAAAATTAGGAACAACAGTGAATGTCATTCACCATCATTGTACTTGCACTTTTCTGTGTGACTCTTTTAAAGTTTAATAAAACTATCTAAGAATTTCTTGTTATATTTTACTTATTTTTAGTTTAGTATTGAATCATATAATAATCCTGATAAATTGGAAATAAAAAAATTGTTTTAAACAATTTAGACAAAAAAATATAGACTTTCATTAGTTTTATTTTGAGTTCATGTAAATTAACTAACAATTGACATTTATTGTTTTTCCCCTGTAGTCTTCATTTGAATAACACTTTTCTTGCATAGTTGTTATATACATATATTTTATTAATTTTGAAAATATATAAAAAGTAGTTAGGAAAACTAAGAAAACAAGCTGTTTATAGAAAACCGAACTAAAAAAAATAAAATTTATTTTGAAATTTAAAATTAACACCAATTCCTGCCTCATACCGACGATAGATGAGAATTATATAAAAAAAATCTTATTTTGCAAATTGAAAAATGGAATGATTTTATCAAATTAATGTATTGTCATCGGTCCTTGATAAATCTACGAAGTTTGAACGAAATGTGGCCGTTTAAAGTGGGTCAAAATCACGCAGAATTAAGTCGGTTACAGACATACATACGGGGGAAGCAAAAAAAATTTGAATTTAATACAGTTCTTATACAAACCTGATCACTTTAATATTAATAAAACACTACCTATTGATAGGTCTGAAGTCGGAGCCAAACTACATGTAATAGCAGGTACCTTTGAGCGCGATAGCTTCATCTAAAACAAAACAACCCAAGCGCGCAGGTACCGACTTAAAGCCTATCAATAGGTAGTATTTTATTCATATTAATCGTATCAGCTTTTGTATAAGAGTTGTATTAAAATGTTTATAAAGTTATTTAAATTTTTCTGACTTATAATATTTTGGATAATTCACATTATATCTTTATATAATAAATTAGCACGCGCTATTTATATTTATTAAAAATTGAGCCGATTGATCAAATCACAATAAGTTTTAATTGTAACTGAGGGTTTTGTTATTGTACACAGACTAAGTTTACCTCGCTTCGCTCAAATAGACGCCGCAGCGAAGCGGTACGACGACCGACTGCGGCATCCTAGTATAATAATGTGGCCCGCTTGAGAATTTAGTGGTCATGATGTTTTTTTGCATTTTCAAAAATTGTTCACAGCTTTTGGTCACATCGTTACTATATTGGTTAGGAGCACGTGGGGTGGGGCACTTGAGTATTTCTTTGTGACTGTTTTGTTTTATATTGCTGTACACACTCCGTCCACCAGAGACATATCATACAATTTTTTTTTATCTGTCAGTCTATCCAGTACCCGGTACATAACTATGATATTTGCTACTAGATCCATCCTTTTAAATGGCGCTTTTCTGCTATATAACACTATTTATACATTGTGATACGCAAATTATGTTTTTATTCGATAGATACGGATATTGGATTATTAATAATATTATATTAATAATTTCTATTAAAACTTCAACTATTGTGAAACAACCCTTTATTCAAGTAATTTATTATCAGATCATCCTAATTGTTTAATAAAACATTTGTCGCTCATATGTCACTATACACGAACTATAAATGAACAACTAACGTGGCGAGACGTACCTACTGTTAAATACATATTTTAATATAAAAAATAACACTTGAATTGTATTTGTAGTAAATTAAAATCATTGTAGTTAAGTTCATAGTTTAAAATTTCATTTAGCTAGTATTAATTGTAATATGAGAGATACAGGACACTAGTTATATCAAATAGACTGGTAAAGGGTACAAGTATAGGACGTTGACTGTTAACGATCTAATTATACGAGTATAGTTTATTTTAATCGTCTATAGCCAGCCAAATATCAAACTAATGACTTATGAATAGCTGAACTCAATAAATTGTTCGAACAGAAGATATTATCTTAAACTGGCCGTGGTGGATATGTATTTATCATTAGTTTATCACAATTGTAACAACAATCATAGATGTGCACTTATAAACCATAATTCAAATATTCAACGAGTCAATGTTTTCATCATTTCATTTTCAGATATCGCGCGAATGTTACCACCACTATCGTGAGTGTGTCGATAAATTCACAAAAATACTTTAAGTTTAACATTGGTGGTGCTTGGTAATGGGTCAAAATTTAAAAAAAATAAATATTTTTTTTTTATCATCGCTATTTCTCTCGCTTGGCGATCAAAAGATCTCGGAACGGACCCTGATGCACTCGAATCAGTCATTATTAAAATCAACATCTAAGACCACGGGCACGAGCGGGGAATAAGGCCCCACTCACTCAACTGGCGCGCTGTCTGTAAATCATATAGAGTTCATGAATAATTATATAATAAAACTTGTGTAATAGTCTCTGTTGCACGACACGAACAATCTAATGCAACATCAATTCCTCCATTACAAAATACGACCTTACAGATTCTGCTCTTCTAGCATTATTAAGTCACAAGGATTCTATTTAAATTTCTTCGGTCCAAATATGAGGTCTGCGTCTGGGGCTCCCTTGGGATGTTGGTACTTCTGTCGGCTGTGCATGCCTCTGTTAGGATTACCACTCCTCTCAGAGCCTCCCCCACTCTCTGCACTGTATTCCTCTTCTTCCTGACGCTCCGATATGTTCAATGTCAATCTGGAAAATAAACATTTACAAATATAATTGCACTATTTGTTGTTTATTGATGTTACATCTAATATATAAAATTCTCGTGTCATGGTGTTAAACATTGAACTCCTCCGAAACAGCTTGACCGATTCTCATGAAATCGGACAACATCTATTTTTCATCCCCCTAAATATTAAGGGTGGTCCCACACGAAATTTTTATTTTTTATGCCATTTTTTGTTAAATTTGTTTGATTATGAGTCAGCATTAAAAAAAACACAAAACTTCAAATTTTCACCCATCTACGATCAACAGTTACTTTTGTATCGCGATTTTAATATCGGCAATACAACGTTTACTGGGTCAGCTAGCGTACTATACAAATGTAACCGGCCAGGTTACATTATCTGTGGATCTGACGTCACATCGTCGCTTTGATATTATACAGGGTTGTTTTTTGAAAAGGGCGGTGATGGCCAAGTCGGAAACTAAGAGACTTAGAGAGAAGTCCTGAAAGGTCATGCCATCGATTTATAAGAAACCAATAACTGCATATTTACTTTTTTTTTTTAAATTTCTTGAACTTTTGACGGAAATCGACCCGACTGATTATTTAAAAAAAAAAACACATCCTGTATTATTGAATCAATGGATTATTTTGCTGATATGGATCAATCTTTGCAAAGATATGTATTACAAAAAAGTTATTTTAATTTTATATCTTTTTATATATAGATAGGAAAAAAAAATTTACAAATTGATTTCCATATCTCACTTTTACCTAACTAATAAGTTGTTACAAATGGTTTGAAGAGGAGGTGAGTTTTGTTCCGTGTAAAAATAATAAAACAAAAAATGTGATATTTCCTTCCTTTTTTAATAATACGTATCTTTACAGAGATTGATCCTTATCAGCAACAGAGTTCATTGATCCAATTATACAGGATTAAGATTTAAGTATTTTTTTTTTGAAAAATCATTCGGGTCGATTTCCGTCAAAAGCTCAAAAAATCAAAAAAAAAGCAAATACGCAGTGAGTTGTTGGTTTCTTATAAATTGAGGGCATGACTCCTTTCACAACTTTTCTCTAAGTCTCGTAGTTTCTTACTTGATGGCCAAGTCAGAAACTACGCCCTTCTCAAAAAACCACCCTGTATATCCTAATATAATCTATATATAAAAATGAATTGCTGTTCGTTAGTCTCGCTAAAACTTGAGAACGGCTGGACCGATTCAGCTAATTTTGGTCTTGAATTATTTGTGGAAGTCCAGAGAAGGTTAAAAGGTGAATAAATAGGAAAATGCTGCTAAATTAAATAAAAACAACAAATTTGTTTTTCCTTAGATGTGTCCATACATAATTTATAGAAATTATGAGAGAATTTACTGACGCACGGTTTGACAGTTCTGCTGAGAAACAATTTAATTACGACAGCAGGGTGCGTAACATATTTTACGAAGTAACTTTTGATGTTATGATAATATAATTGACAAATTCTTATAAAAACATTATTTTATTTATTATATACAGAACAACGTCTGTCGGGTCAACTAGTTATTAATAAATAAACTACGATTGTAAAGGTGTTGTGTTGTGATGCTAATTATTATTATTATAATGATGAAAAATCAATGCAAGCATCTAGGTTAAGTACTAAGAGTATTTATTTGTCTGACAGTACTGTCATAGCGACACAGAACAACAGAAACTACAGACTTTTAACAACAAAAGTCAAAACGTAACAATGAGAACATCAAAAACAAAGCAGTGATAGCACCAAAATATCACGACTAGTACTATCTGACGGTAATGAAACTGCAAGCCGTTCTGGGGCAAGAGAATGGATGCGGGCGAGTAAAAGGGGAACGCGGGAAGGAGGCGTTACGTGCCAGCGAGGACCAGAGATAGTGTGGCCATCTAGTACCGACAGAGTATATACTTATAGTAATAGATACCTAACTCAACTATTAGAATGGGAAAGACAAAGTACCGCCATCTATTATCGTGTTTTGAAAACTTATTAAGGCAATACCTACACATACCTATACCTACTATTTATAATTGTTGTAATATCACGTTCATAATTCGCGCAATTTTTTAATAAAGATGTACAAAGTTTTCGCTTAACGTCTTAATATTATATAGGTAATAAAACTATATGTTGGAGTGGAAAAATATCATCTGCAATTATAACGAGTTGATTTAATTTTAATATGACATAAGATATTAAGTACTTGCCTTTTAACTCTTTCCATCTCTTGTTTGTCGGCCAGGGCTTGCTGTTGCAGGTTGCTGGCCAGTTCTGGCGGAGCGTTGAAAGACTTGTATTGAGGTTTGGTTCCTTTCCGGACCATCAGGACAAACTCGACCCCTTCTTTACCTTGCTGAAACATTTAATAATGTTGTGCCATTAGCAAGAATATAAACAACAATTAGTTTCAATGCTGTGTGATATTAGTTATTTATGCAACTGTTGTGTAATAAGGGGTATTAAAATACGAAATGGGTTTGTGAAAACAGTTTCACATGAGTGTTTTAATACCTAATTATCAACAGTTGCATACAAGACTTTATCTACACCCAAAATATGAATCCTCTATAAAAGATTCTGAAACAGTTAGCTTACTGCTAACATTAAAAAAGCCAGCCCTAGTAAAATGAAAACGAATGATGTAATGTTGTACTGAATTTCATTACAACAGTCGTTTGGATGATGTAATGGTTATTAGGACATTGGGTGTTTTAATGTTGGCAATAAGCTAACTGTTTTAGAATCTTTAATAGAGTATTTAAGGCATGGGTGTACATAAATTGAGTTACATGTCCAAATCACTTCGCTTAAACGTTCAACTAAAACTAACTGACAACCATCAACTCACCGACATAGCTCAGATGGTGGCTAAACGTCGCTCGGTAACTTTGTGTCTCCTACGGATCTCCTCATTTTTGATTCGATCTCGCAGGGATACTCCGAGCATAGCCCTCTGAGCCACAATGCACTTCCTCGTAAGGCCCATATATAGCGACCACGTCTGCGTACCGTAAGTCATCACTGGCCACAAACACTGGTTGAAAACCTTTGTATTCAGACACTGTATTTGGGAGGAGACGATATTACGAAGCTTCCCGAACGCTGCCCGTCCGAGTTGGACTCGGCGAGTGACCTGTTTCCCGACATTGGACCTGCCCAACTGGATTATTTGTCCAAGGTCTCATACTCGTCAAGAGTACAGTTCCCAACTGTTACGGGATTAGGTGCTAAATACAATTAACTAGAAATCAGACCACATCAGAGTGGGTATCAATAATGATCTCACCAACAGCTGTTCATAGGTCTTCTTGGTGGTCTGGCGGCACGTCATGGGTACAGCAATGTCCCTCTGCTGCGGTCTGTTCTCCCGCTGCCTGTCCGCTATGTTCTCCATCACCATCTTTTCAAACGCAGATTCAAACTCCACATCTTCGACCTACAAAATATAATAGACAGGGTATAATGCAAGTAACTCCTAAATAAAACTTAATTGCAATCCTACAATTGTTTATTTTTAACCGACTTCGAAAAGGAGGAGGTTCTCAATTCGATTAGTATTTTTTATGTATGTACACCGATTACTCTGAGATTTATGATCCGATTTTCGTGATTCCTCTTTAGTTTGATGCAGAATGTTTGCCATTTGGTCCCAAAAAAATTCGACATAGTTTGGCCCAGTAGTTTTCATTTTATGAATATTTTTATATACGTGGTTGATGTTATTATATTTTGTATACTAGTTTTCATTTATTTTGATTATATATTTTTATCATTAGCCCGTTTGTCATTCATAGCAACCAAACTTTTTTCACGATATTTCAGTGTCTCACAAGAACGTGAAATAGGGCATCTATATTGTTTTACACGCGTTGATACACGCGGAACCTTTCGTAGGCCTATCCATAGCTACTTAAAAAAATTACTATTTAATATATGACAGTAAAAAGCAACGAAATCCTATAATTTATCCTGATTAATGACACTATAAAGTAAAAAAAAAAAAGGAACTACGTTTAAAAAGATCGACTTCAAAAACTCAAAAGTATAAAATAACTTTATAGAGATTTAATTTAACACACACTGTGTTAAGTGTCTCGTACTGTATTACTATACTCACAGGCTTGGGCGCGGGGCGGCGTGGTTCACAAGTCATCTCCTCATTCTGTACATCATTATCATCATTGCCAGCATTCTCTGTGAGTGGATCTTCATCAGAACTCTCCTCAGGCATAACCAAGTTGTCGGTCTCGTCATCGGTCTCCACAATAGTATCCAATCCATCCGCAATACTATCTTCGCCTTGATCTTCATTTTCATCCTGCTCATCATCCCCTAACTCAGGGTACAGGGTCTGCCTCAGCTCCTCTACAGCGTCTTTACATTGCTGCCAACTAGTACACAGTGTCAATTTCGGCCTGAGTGTTGTCAAACATTCCTGATAGATATATTTTACGTATATCGGAAATTGGTTTTCTTCTGTCCAGTATGGATCGGAGTATTTGAACCAGTAATAATTTTGGAAAAACACAATGAAATAATCGAGCCTCTTTTTACTCGAGCCACTGTTGAAATAGGCTCCACAGGTCTCTAATAGAGCACAAACAAGCCTTATCCGGAAAACATTGTCCGGGGGATCCAGTGGAGAGATCGTACTATGGTCATTGGAAACTCCAAAAGTTATAAAAGAGTATAGAACAGTGAATACATCTCGAGAGTCTAAGAGCTTATAGTTGTAGAGTTCACCCAAGTATCTTGCCGTGGCAATGCGTCTCTGGTTGTATCTAGGATGGGGATCTTCCATCGTCAGTCGTATTTCCTCCATGATAGTATCAACTACTGCAGGAGCTACTGCCTCTTGCCAGGCAGACAGCTCCGCAGTCAGTCTAGCTAATGCTCTTCTCGCGCTGGCTCTCACTCTCCAGCCTCCTGCTAAATGCTGAACTGCAACATACGAAATCTCCGGGTCATCCCAGTTCAATTTCCTCATTAACCTCAATATTTTTTCCTCATTGCTCTTCTGCAAATCCTCATGTAAGATCTTTCTGATGAATTGATGCATGGGTGGCTCCTCCTCTTTCGGTTGGGCCGGGGCTTCGGGAGGACAAACGTAATAAAACGCATTTTCGATCTGTGTAACGTAACGCGAATCTAAAGCTGACACAGTCTGAAACAATATTCATATTGTTTGAATTGTAATTTAAAAGAAAGTGGCGGGTATGAGCTATATTATATAAAAGCAGAAAATGTTAATAATAATCTATCTATTTGTTATAATATATAATATAATTTTTGTCACTACACAGGTTTTAAATAACAGGATTATGCGAATAGCTTTTTGTTTTAAATGATTGGGTGTGTTTTCATACAGCCATAATAAACCTTCATCAGATGTAGCAAATATATAGTTGCACTGTGCAATTATTGAATAAGGATACACGGTACATGTGGTGTTAATAACAACAGTATTCAAAAATTTATAAAATAGATCAATAACATTCGATATTTATCAACAAATTATTTGGCAACATCTATTTCATGGTAACATGTCAACATACCAATCAATTTCCGTTTGTATTTGCGTGTGCATTTTCAATTTGTTTTTCTCTGTAATTGGTATTTAATAGACGACTAAGCTTTAAAATGGACACCTACGAATTTTCTAACCCAAAGGACCACGGCCTGAATCTTGCCCCCGCTTCTCACGATAACCGTAGCACCGACTTGGACTCGATTTCTTGTAATTAATGCGTATCTGACGCAATTTAAAATGTATTTGCAATTCGATAAAAAGCAGTGATATAATATCACGAAAATGAAAAGTAAAAACATTTTTTTATAAAAAACCCATTCTTCTATTTAAGCCAATTTCCTAACTAGTTTCTTATTTATAGTTCATGTTGTACCGAAGTTGGTATGACTGATGGGCATCCTTCTTTTATAGACCTGGCTTATGGAAAAATATTCTTAACGTCAACAAAATAAACGTAATATTAGATTCTTACATATATTATTATTAGATAGATAGATGAGATTTCCGTTTCTTGAAGCATCAACAGATTGTATTAGTCCAGAGATACCATCATTGAAATTAAATACGTAATACCTGCACATAAGTTGAACTAGATAAGGCTTCTTCTCTCTCAGAGCGCCATTTATTTCCGAAGCGCTGGTAGGGTTTCAAGTGACATTAAAAATAATTCTATAGAAATCAACTTTGAAAAAATAAATGCCTTTCTATACCTTTATGATAGCTGCCACAAAATAAAACCCACAACAGAGTGATATTATCAAGTACAGGACCAGCTACATATAACAAAACGTTACCAATGTGTATTTGTTGTATCGTCTAAAGAAGTAAAATAAAAAATAGAAATAAAAAAGATTTTGCATCACAAAATGCAACAGAAATTAGAATCATTTTACACCGTATCTGCTACTTGAAATAGCAGACCCTAGATTTACGTGGAATCTTTCCATGAGAGACATATTATATCATAAGAAATATTATTTCATACTACATCAAGCCATCGATCGATTAAGCAACTATTCGACGAACCGATATCGTCAAGATACCACAGTTATAGAGACTAGAGAATTTGATAATAAGGAAGGAAAGTGATATAAAAAAGGAATTGAGCTCGATCTTTTCATTTCATAATTAAACAATAGAATTCAGAATGTATATTTGAATAATATTTGCAGTAAAACTCCTGGAGCTCCTCTCTATAAGAGGTAAACCACAAGGGTCTATTCTTGAACCGTTCCTCTTCCTTTACTATATAAATGATTTACCCAATCTGGTAGAAATAAATGAGTTAGTAATGTTTGGGGGATGACAGTTCACTCATATTCAAACTAAAATGAAACCTAGTTACGGGTGACGAAGTAAACTAGTACCTTACAATGACATAATATTATTGTGATAACTGGGGAATATTACAATAAATAATATAAAACATATATATATATAAACAATAAATTCAACGTATTGTAAACAAAGAAATCTGTGTGATTTATTTTCTCCTGTGCCTGATCCACCAAAACCTTGGAGGTAGTGGCATTGTAATTGATGGTGGGTTCCTTCTACATCGAGTGGTTTGGCAATCCAAGTAAAAATTTTCAACCTTTCTCTCCAAATGTCGACTACGTTAAGAAATACTATAACCCTGCCAGTACAATCATCGTTTTTGGTGGTTATCCTGATGATTCAGTAAAGAGTACCAAATCAGCTGAGCGGCTTCGCCGTAAATGCAAACACTCTTCTGCAAACATGGTGTTCACTGAAACGATGGCTGCAACCATGAAAGAACAATTTCTGTCCAACAATAGCAACAAAGAACGGCTTATCTCCATGCTGAGTGAAAAATTAGTACAGCAGGGTTTTGAAGTTAGGCAAACTCTTGAGGATGCTGATACCCTCATTGTCAACACCGCCATTAAAGTGGCAGAGAACTTTGCGACGGTCATAATAATCGGAGAGGAACCGTCTGAGAACACGTTCTACTCTCCTATGTACTCCAACTTCTCTTCTGCTGTCAAACTGAACATTCTGTTCCTACATGCGATACAACCTCTGCATTATTTCGCCAAGGGAAGTTGAAATTTGTCAAGCTCCTTGAAAAGAACACGGCTTTACAGGAAGCTGTCAAGGTTTCTTCAAGGGAAGCTTCAGTAGGTCAACTATTCCTGGCAGTCCTATATCACCTAAAGCCAACGACTCCTCCTTAGACAAAATCCGCTACGAGATATTCTCTAAATCCCTCATGAATCACAAATTTAATCAGGCCTCTCTACCCCCAATAAATGCAGCCGCCACCCAAAATATTCTGCGAGTCTACCTCCAAATCCAGGGCTGGTTAGATAGGCCAAAGGATCCTCTCATCTGGGGTTGGAGAAAGACAGACCTGGCCTGCTCCCCACCAAGAACACCAAGGATCCAGCTCCACCTGAAATCCTCAACGCAGTGTCTTGCAGATGTAAGAAGTGGTGTACAGGGAAGTGCACCTGACGGAAAGTAGGCATGAAATGTTCGATAATTTGCCTCAACTGCCACGGCCAGTCATGCTCGAATTCAGCACCGTTCGAGGAGGCTCACAGGCCGATCGCTATAGAAGCAGAAATAGGTGAGGACAGTCCCTTTGAAGATGGCCTCGAAATGCCATCCCAGCTTGAGAGCTTCATAGATGAACGGCCATCGACATATCAGGAAATGCGAACTTGAATGCTGCCTATCTACATAGTTTATCAATGACACATCCATTTTAAATGTTTCTATTGCTTCCTAAAGTACCAATTAAATATTACTTGCGTAAAAAAGTTTTTCATTCACACTACTTCGAATCTCTAGTTTTCTGATTGCGTCCTTAAAAAATCGCATTGAAATGTTTCTCACCCTCAAAATGCATTTAATGTAGACCTCATATTTACAGAAAATGCGCAAATTACGGGGACTTGCAAAAAAAAAACGATTTTGAATTGATGCAAAATTTAGTCTTACAAAATGACTGAATTTGAAAGTTGAGGTGTCTATATAATATGAAATTTTATTCTCTACAACTTTTGTCTTCTGGGTTTTTCAATAGAAGTATCAGTTTTAAAGAAATATCGTCTTGAAAAATCGCAAAATGTAAATTTGCACGTAAATAAGAAATTTTTCCGGTTTACAACATTTCGACTATACCACTAAACCGAATTTAAAGTCTTAGACAATCATACGAAACTAACCCTCAACATACATCAAAATTTAACCCTCTTTAATATTGCAATAACGATATTTCAGTCCAACGTACCGTTTCCGAGCTACAAGCACAAAACTGAAAAAAGTGCGAAAATTTCGCGGTTTTTTGACCCCCAAAAGTTGAGCGCACCTCCTAGGACCGTGCGAATTCGTACTACCCGCGATTTAGGACCAAATGAAGGTATTAAAATGATATCCAGCTTTCTGGAAATTCATTCCTAATTTTTTTTTAAATTTGATTGAACTATGACGATCTATCATATATATATCATAGTTCGTTCATGTCTCATTTCGACTACTACGCGGACGAATTCGCAGGCAAAAGCTAGTTAATGATAAATTTGGTATAATACACGATGAGATAACAACAAATTAAATAACTAAATTATATTATAAGTATATATATTACAAGTAATTATAATCACAATTTTAAATGTTTACCTTTTTTCTCATCATTTGTTGTAAATATATCATGGTCCGTTGGTGTGTATCTGTGTTGCAGTACAAAAACCTTCCACATGTTTCAAGAAGATTGCACGCCATCTCTATATGGTGATGTTTGAAATCGTGGAGAAGTACTTTCAGACAGTACAACGCCTCCATTTTAGAATACAGCTCGAATTTAACTAGCTCACCGATGAACCTCACTACTTTTATCTAAAAATACAAAAACAGAATTGTTACATGACGCATGTCGACCAAGCTGTAAGGTATTACAGCTTGGTCGACATGCGTTCTAACCATAGAAATCTAAATAAAAATATACTTTCTATGTACGTACATTGCTAAACGAATTACTAATTTTGAAAAAAAATAATGTATAGAACATACTTTTAATGGCTATAGTATGATACTGTTCATACTAGACGCGTCGAGAACATTCTTAAGACATCAAGGTAAAATCGAATCAAGAGTAAGTCCGGATAGTTCAGGCTTCTTAACTTTCTTGGGCATTATGCTGCACGAAACGTCATTTCGTTTTATTTTTTTTATGGAATAGGAGGACAAACGAGCCTACGGGTCACCTGGTGTTAAGTGATCACCGCCGCCCACATTCTCTTGCAACACCAGAGGAATCACAAGAGCGTTGCATGCCTTTAAGGGATGTACGCGCTTTTTTTGAAGGTACCAATGTCGTATCGTCCCGGAAACACCGCACAAGCTCATTTCACAGCGTTGTAGTACGAGGAAGAAAGCTCCTTGAAAACCGCACTGTGGAGGACCGCCACACATCCAGATGGTGGGGATGATATCCTAACTTGTGGCGTGCCGTGCGAAGGTGGAATTCGGCGGCAGGAATCAGGTTAAACAGCTCTTCGGAACACTCCCCGTGATAAATGCGGTAAAAGACACACAATGAAGCGACGTCTCTACGCAACGCCAAGTGATCCAGCCGTTCAGAGCACTGGGTCCCCGACAATTCGAGCTGCTCTGTGTTGCACGCGGTAAAATGGATCAAGCTGATACTGGGGTGCGCCAGACCAGAGATGACAGCAATACTCCATGTGTGGCCGGACCTGCGCTTTGTAGAGCGCAAGAATGGGCCGGCTTGAAGTATTGCCGTGCTCTATTGATGACGCCCAGATTCTTCGAAGCAAATTTGGCTTTGCCCTCCAGATGGCCACGAAATTGGCAATCGCTCGAGATTTCGAGACCCAGTATGCCGATACTAGGCGAGGCTTTAAGGGGAGTGTTGTCGAAGAGCGGTGATACGATAAATGGGGTTTTTTTAGAGGTAGACGCGCAAACTTGAGTCTTCTGGGGGTTAAATTGGACATGGTTCAATTTACTCCATTCCGCGACCTTCTCGAGAGAGGACTCGATAGAAGACACAAGTTTCTCCCGGCACTGGTCGACGATTTCCGGAGAGAGACCTGCATGGCCCGTGTATACGGTATCACCAGTGCTGTCGTCTGCATAGCAATGTAATGTATGTAATATTTGTTCTGCCCTTCGCTTTTGTTCCCCGCGTCTACCTCACGCATAATTGACAATTAAGGAACATGTTGCACATAGCAATACCAACCTTAGATTCAATATTTATTTGATCCTTTTTTCTCACATGATATTTGAAGTCTTGTTTCAGCATTTGACAAAGATCTACACACACATCGGGCAACACCGAATAAAGTATTGCCGCAAACCTCGAATAAAACGGCAACAAGTCAAGCCTAGTTCTAGCAACACTGAACAGAACCCTTGTCAGCTTCCTCCTGTTGTTTTTCGTATTTAGGTTGAGCACGAAGTCGACAGCGGCATTGTCTATGAGTTCTCGATTAATACAATTGGGTAGCTCATTTAAAAACGCTTCAAGAGCGTACCTAAAAAGATATATAATACAATTCATTAAAACCCTAAACAGTACTGTGTAAGCATTATTGAGTTTCGGTCTGAAGGGCGCCGTAGCTAGTGAAATTACTGGGCAAATGAGACTTAACATCTGATTTCTCAAGTGAAGAGCGCAATTGTAGTACTGCATCGTAATGGGCAGGGCGTATCATTTATCATCGGCTGAACGTCCTGCTCGTCTCGTACCTTATTGTTTTACTAATATCCGTCCGTGTTATCCTCTGCAAGTATGACTTATTCAAATTCAAATATTTTAATTTAAAATAGGTTTTAATGTATTGAACGTAAAAAACTACCGCCCGTTCGAAAATTGACCGGAAATGAACCAGCATAAGCAACTCAGTGGGGTTATTCTTCTTTCTTAATGTTCGTTACAATATGAAAATATATATTTTTTTAAATAGGAAGTGACATCACTTCGTCCTCCTCATTGCTGAGGGTCGTTATTTCTCTGAGGATTCAACTTTTTCTTCTTGAAGTCCGGTATCCAGAGATGTGCGGATTTGGGCAGACCATCTTATAGGGTCAGAGGTCGCATCTGGGGCGTCGTCCGTCTGCCGTCCCAGTAACCATCAGTTGTTCGAGGTTGAGGCCCTCCTTTCTGGCGATATGTCCAAAGAACTCTAAGATTCTACAATTCAATGAGAGTCTGGTTTTTACACCTAGAGTGTGAAGGATGAATTGGTTGGTGCGGAATGCTGTCCAAGGGATATCACTTATTTAAAGTCAATGCGAACGGGCGCGACAAACTCAGCGAGCTTCATTTTTTTTTTCATAAAAATGTGGTAACAATGTAATATCATACAATAAAACTTATTGTTTACATAGCCTGAAGTCGGTCTCTACATTTCTAGCTGTGGTATCATTAAGAAAATAATTTATTTGATAGTAACCTTTACGACATAGCCATAGCCCATTCATAGTTCTCAACACGCCTACTGTAGAGGCAGGTCTACAGAAGCGGCCCTTCTACAACTTGTGGATAGAGTCGAGAAGGCGTTACAAGACAAACAAATTGCACTCTGTGCGTTTCTAGACATTGAGGGCGCCTTTGACAATACCCCGATAGACACGCTAGTAAAGGGACTAATTAACAAAAACGTAGACTCCACCACTGTCAAATGGGTAAGGTCAATGCTCTCAAATCGCAAAGCTCTAATCTCCCTCCATGGGAAATCACTGGAGCTATACACTACTCGAGGTTGCCCACAAGGTGGCGTTCTTTCGCCACTTCTATGGACACTAGTAGTTGACGAACTACTCAATAAGCTGGCAGAACTCAGGATTGATGCACTAGGGTACGCAGACGACCTAGTTATTATCGTCAGAGGTTTCTGCCAAAGCCTACTAAGCTCTATATTGCAAAAGGCGCTAAACACCATCTCACAGTGGTGTACAGCCAACAAACTGTCAGTCAACGCAGGAAAGACTGTTATTGTGCCATTCACGAGGAAACGAACACTTAACAAACTGAAGTCTCCCACCTTGAACGGCTCTACTTTAGAATTCTCAGCTGAGGTTATGTATCTGGGAGTCACATTCGACCAGAAACTCACATGGAATTCTCACATCGACAAGGCCGTAAAAAAGGCTAAAACAACCTTGGGTGTATGTCGACGTCTGGTAGGAAGACATTGGGGAAAGCGCCCAAAGATTATCCTATGGCTATTCACAGCAATTGTGAGACCAACAATCACATACGCCTCCATTGTGTGGTAGAACAAAGCCAGCCAGAAAAAAACTGCAGACAGAAGGCAAGCATGCTGCGGGCAATCGCCCAGGGGGGTTCATGTAACTGGATGTCGCAAACGCTTAGGACTTTAGAAGACTCAGTTCTGCGAGACCACATATTAGGCATGTTACCTGATCAGATGATTCCACAATTAATCTCTGTTAAACACTATATCGTGGAACTACCTTCCAGGGACGACTGGATGAACAACAAAGTCTCGTGGAAGGACGGGAGCCTCGTGTGGTTCACCGATGGGTCCAAAATGGAAAATGAAATTGGCTGTGGGGTCTATGGAGAACGCCCCAGGTTTAAATCCAGCACAAACCTGGGGAGCTTTACCTCCATATTTCAAGCAGAGGTGTACGCCATCTTGGAATGCGCGGAAACCAATATCCAAAAAGGCTACTTCAATCATAACATATACATTCACTCTGATAGTCAGGCAGCATTGTTGGCTTTAGACGCTGACTTGACGACGTCTAAGTTAGTCAATAATTGCGTTGAATGCCTGAATTCATTAGGCATGAAAAACAGAGTGATTCTCAGATGGGTCCCAGGGCATGCCGGAATCATAGGCAATGAAATAGCCGATGAGCTCGCAAGAGCTGGGGCTAAAGCAGTCCAATATGGTCCGGAACCCATTTGTGGACTACCTAGAGCGCCATCCGACACACCCTGAGTACAACTCTTCAGGTTTAAACCACTCTAAAGCACTGATAAGGGCATTCAACAGCAGCTATGCCGGTGGGGCAGTAATGAAGCCCTATCTTTGAACAGGAAAAATCTATGCATACTCACTAGGATGCTAACCGGGCACTGTCGCCTAAACAAGCACCTCAGTGTGGTCGGCATCAAAAGCGACAAAACTTGCAGATTCTGACTTGAGGATGATGAAACGCCTATTCATCTACTCTGCGACTGCGGCCCACTAATGCATAAGCGTAACACAATCTGTGGCGACTACTTCGTGCCACCAGATAGTGTTTGCAACACTCGCGTCAAGGAATTACTGCGGTTCGTAAAGGCGGCAGGGCTTGACGACGAGCTTTAGTATGAGTGGCGAACACAATAGTTCAATTTTGGACGCGGTGTTACTAGGAATCTTTACGACTAGGAAATAGCCACCCTCTTCAAAAAATAATAAAATAATAATAACCTTTACGACACAAACATCCCTTTTAAGTTCTTTTGAATGACGTTACACATCTGTTTTGTGCCTACATTTTCAGGGATCATGTCGTAAAAACATACTTATACTGATGTATTGGATCCCAACAAGTGACTTACTAACTTGACTTAACTGAGTAGTAAGCATAACAAGTTTATGCATATACACCCAACCTTAAAGATTTATTTAAAAAGGTTTCTCTTAAAGTATTATGATTAAGTGTGAGGCTTTTAAGTCCAGTGTCTAGCGGATTGAGACATTTGTGAATACTAACTTGTTAGATATGTTCGTTGGTTGTGCTTCTTCTTGTTCCACTTCAGCAACAACTGGAACATCCTCATTGTCACTGAGATCATCTTCTTTCAGATCTTCATCGAGCATTTCTTCTGTTACAGTTTCAGGTTTGCTTTTAACTGCCTGAAAGAATATTAAAAATTTAAATATTTTACCAAAGAAAATAAGTTAATAAATTCAAATATTCAAAATTTATTTAATAAGCAATGAACATTACAACTAGAAAAAAGGTGTATTACATAGGAAGAGATTCAGTGTACATTTTCAATGGGTTAGGGAAGTATTCACAACTACTAGTTTATACGCATGTGAAAGATAATATTGCGCTGGGTGTATGTAAAGTGATTGAAAAGCGCATGAGGAATTTTGATCATATGTTTCATATACTGGTGATATCTACGGAATTTGTAATTCCATTACAAAATCAAAGCAACTAGAAGTTTTTAGTGATACGAGCTGATATTTTACAATATATTTTACAAATTATCTTGTTATATAATAGTTGTCTCTTTGTATGAATCAATACATAAATCACAAAGATCTAAATCAAAGTTATATTCATTAATTTGTAAATGTCTTATGATATTAACAATCATAATCAATATAGGTTAAGCCATTGTTAAATTATAGAAAGTCAAGGATATTATTATAGGACAGAGTTACATATTATAGTAGTATAGATAAAAAATAATATTTGCTGCATTGTAGTAATGATCAGATTTAATGAAATAATAATAAACAAAATAACTACAGAATAGTCAAACACAGTTTCAATTACAAAATATACCCATGTTATTAATAGTATTCAATATTTTTCTTACCTCTTTTGGCTGATTAGGCATAAAAACTTTCAAATCTGGCAGACTTGTGTAGAATGTTCTAGTGTCTTCATCTTGCCAGGGGTCACTTGCAGCTTGCATTGCAAACTCTTCATTGCCTCCAATGGTGACTGTTCCTTGAGTCTCTATGATATTCAGAGTCAGAGTGGGAGGCTCACCAGCCTCACCAAGTTCCTCCCCGAGAATCTCAGCAAAACTCTGAGCTCCAGCCAACAGTTTGTCATAGGTGGCCTACAAGTTATAAAGACAATTGGTGTGATGTTGAATAAATTAGGTAGACATGTTGTTACATAATATTCAAATAGGGTTAGTTTATGACAATACAGATGTATAGTAAGGCCAATGAGACAATCCAACTAATTATTATTCTAAGCTGGTCACTGCCAATGAAACCTTATTTTTATTTCTATGAAATTACTTACAAATCCAATACTATCCACTAATGCATAAGCGTAACACAATCTGTGGCAACCTCTTCGTGCCACCAGATAGTGTTTGCAACACTCACATCAAGGAATTACTGCGGTTCGTAAAGGCGGCAGGGCTTAAAGACGAGCTTTAGTATGAGTGGCGAACACAATAATTAATAATAACTAATTATACCTTTAGTCTTCTCATATCAAAAAAACCTTGACTAATAAGAGTTCATCTAAAACAAGCAAGGGAATGTCAGGTCTGTGTAAAATAAATTAAAAATAATTTAATTTAATAATAACATTCGTCTTTGCTGCTGTTCATAATAATTGCTTTATTTTCTTAATTTATATAGTTTTACATGTTTTAAAATTTATATTTTGTGTACTTTATAAAGCTGTTTATACAATGCTGCAATATACATATATTGTAATATGCAATACGCTGTTAAAAAATTCAGTATACTATATTATCTTAAGGCGTATGTTGGTATTAAGTAGTGAGTACATATTAATATTGATTTCTACGAAAAAATCACATTTAAAACAAAGTTTTCAAAAAAAATAACGAATACAATTATAATCTCAACTTAAAATGGGTAAATCACATAAATAAAACTGTAGATAAGCGCTGGCATGGTGGCGGTTAATTGTAAATGAAAAACAGTAAAATAAAACATAATAAATAGTCTGGGACAGACTAGACAGCTTCATCAATTATAATTTTTAGACTAAAAAGGCTAGGGCCCAGAGTTGTAAAGTAAAAAAACAACAAAAAATATTTTTTTCTTTCTTTCTATTTCCTATATTGCTTATTTCATTTTCTTATAATGTTTATTCGATTTTTATCATAGTTGCGTGAATGTTCCTGTGTTTTAGGTGTTTCCCTGTCTTTCCTCCCCATTAAAATGTCCCCATGTTTGTGTGGTAAAGGTTACTATAACATGAATTATTTTCTTAATAATAATTGCTTTGTTTTACATATATATTACATATTTTTTCAGGCCTGAGGCATTCATTTTGGAATAGGTGGTAGTATTTTTTGACTTTCAATAAATGATATCACATCCTATTTTTAATAAAAATATTTGAATTTGAATTTACTGGTAGAATAAATAAGTCAGAGTTTCTCAAGATTTTTGAAACCATTTAATATGAAATGTTCATTTTACTGTAGCATTTATTCAAAAGGGGTTTTGATTTTTTATTTTATTTTTAGTGGTGTCTCCGCATTCTACGTCAAATCCAAGCTAATTATCGTACAGGGTTTTTTAACATAGTAAGTAAACAAGGAAATTGTCTATTTTTAATAGTGTTATTAAGTACTTGTAATTAATTGCATGTCGAGTTAACCCGTAAATGGGGTATACAATGTTAGATAGTATAAGTTATTAATGTGTAAATTTACCACTAGGTAAAACATTGTATATGATGTGGGGCTTATACTAAATAAATAGAATTCTTTAATCTCATCCTCTTCTGAAAGGTTAAATCTACAAAGATGTATGCAAATCTATGTTAATCTGTTCTCATCACATATAAATTAACATTTTTATTTAAAATAATAGAAAGTACCTGATGTTGTTCTAATTGATCTTTTCTCTCCTGTGACAGTTCACCTCTTGTGTGTAAAGTTCGTTGATTGGCAGTATGGAGGGCTTGTAATTGACCTTTCTCAGCCAAAAGATGTTTCAAAAGTGATGAAAAGTAATCCTTTAGCAATCCTCTCACTGCAGCTTGTTTTTCAGCTGGTAGAAATTGGTTACGTGGGATGGTAACATTATATTTCTCAGCAATTTCTTTGATTTTTTTTGGAATTAAGCCAGCATAGTCTTCTCCGCAATGCTTACAGAATGATAATAAAATGGGAATATTGTTGTGATCTTCTTTGTCCATGTTTATGAGTACTGTGAGTACATTCCCTAACAATGGCAAACCAGTCTTATTGGCAAATATACCAATTGATACAAGCTCAGCATAAAATCTGATGTCAACTCTCAGTTTCGAAGAATTTCCAATCTTATCAGTTGCTTTAAATGTCAGAATTTTATGCCAGTTTTCGAAAAAAAATGTTGAAAATTCTGCATAAGTGCAATGGATAGAAGAACACAATATAAGAGCAGCAGCTATGTCTGACATTTTTAATTTTGCTTCCACCAAAGCTGCGGCTACCTCTGAGATATACTTAGTGAGGTTGAGTGAGCTTAGATCTTTCAATAGTACTTCCAGCTGTGGTGCACTGAACGATTTGAGTTTTTTCACAAATGTCGTGTTTTTCTTTAAGCCAGAATCAAGTTTCGAAAAGTAATTGTCGGGGGGTCGAACGCAGGTTAAATTTTGATTTCTCATATCGGTTTTCTTTTTTAACCTGACTTCCAAACTTGATACGTATTCAGATAGCAACAGTTGTTCACATTCTCCAGTATTTTCTGCTGTGTCACTTGAGGCAGCATCATTTTTATTTTCAGTTTCCGTTTCATTTGAAGTCATTGGTAAAAAATTAAAATTTATAAATTTGCAGCAGGAATTCTTGATATCCAAACAATATACAAATAAGAACAAAGAGGATCTGAATACTACGTACAGTGCGCTCACAGTTATTTTACCACGAAAAACGACAAGTTAAACTTTACGGTATTGATATTTTTTTTTCTTAAAATATAATGATTTGAACGTAAAGTTTGTAATAAGATCTTTTGTTATCGGGACGGTTGAACGCATTTAAATTTATATTTGGAGTCATTATACAAATTTGCTAATAATTACATCAGTGTGATATATTTATTATTATAGTCTATTTTTCCTAACTTCCTAAGAAATGTGGCGTACAGAGAACCATCTCGTACCAAGAGATAATTCGTACAGATGGGGATCATCGTACGCATGAACGACTGAAATGCTTTTTTTTTTAGAAGAGTAGAAACAATACAACAAGTTATTTTAATAGTTTTATTATTCGGATTCCGATGATAAAAAAATATACCTACCTATATATTTATACCTATCTTATCATATTAATTTCCGTTCGCTTTGTTATTTAATGTAAGACTATACCTTTATATATCTTTAAGAATATGCCTATCTAATAATATTATTTTAAAATAATAAACAATTAAGTGATCGGGAGATTTCCGTCAGGAGCGAAGTTCGTTATTCCAATTTTAATTTAATAAACTGTTCAGTAAGATACGAAATGATAATAATTACAGTTTGAAAATAACTCAAAAAATATGTGTAAGCTTATCAAAAGTATTTAACTAGTACCAAAGAATTACCAACCCATTTATGAGTTGCTACTTTTTATCCTAAAAAAGCACGTTTACTGTATTAATTGTAAGCTGTCAGTTGTTATTGTATTAGTTAGTTACACTGCAATAACCACAACATATTCATCCGGATAATTATCTTAATCGGAAATAAGGTAATCTATTTGCGTTTTAGGCTACGTTTTTCACGATATTTGACTTTCTCACAAGAAATAGTGAAATAGAGTTTCGCACAGCATTTTTTCGTAGGTAGGTATAATTTTTCACAATGTTGTACGACCTCCACAAAAATTTATATAAATTTTTAACTCTGCTAAAATTTCCCCAAAGCCGGTACCTCCTTTCTGACGGTATACATTTCAAGCATTTTATTTCGAACTGCACACAGATCAAAATCATCCAGTATAATTTTTTTGATGCGTTTTTTTCTGGGCGTAGAAATTTTTTGAGAAGTGGATGCAGCAATTTCGCCTTGCTTACGGTTTTTTCAGATATTCCTGAAACAGGAAAAATGTTTTATTTTATAAAGCCTATTTTATTATAAACTAAAAATAGCTGTGTATATATGTAGAGGGCTATTTCTTACCAATAATGTTCCTATTTACATTTTTACCTAATCGTATCAAATGCTACCAAACGAAAATTGTAGTTCTAATTAAAAAAAATAGAGGTCAGCTTGGCATTTATATTATTTATTTATTCAAATTAAAACCACTCAAGGCGACTTATACTAATTGACAATGATTACTCTATTAAATTATGAAATCATGTAATATATTAAAAAGACAAATATAAAGGTATATCAAATTGAAGCAAATGATTGATTAAATTACTATAAAAATAAAACATACATAAAACATCACAAGATAGTAACTGTACTCGCAAGAACAACAACAAGCAGTCTAATATTTATGGTGAGAGAAAATCAAAGTTGACGCGACAGAAATTATGTACTGATGGCGGTAACGCTAGGACATCAAGTTTCCACTAAAATTGGGAAAAATACTAAATTTACATACCCGTCATGGCGGCAACTCGTTTTCGACGGCGACGACTCGACAGGAACACCAACATAAAGAAAACATATAATGACTTCTGTCAGAGGTAAAATAACTGTGTGAACGGACTGTAATAAGAATAATGAATCCTGTCTTATTATTATTATTGTTTGACTTCATGGCGTATCCTTTTAGATTTCGCTAATGACGAGTGTATATCAATCCACTCTGTTATATTTGGCTTCGTGAATAAACAAGGTCTTGAGAAACTAAGAAATTTGTTACTGGTGAAATTATTTACCGCAAATAACACTGTTGATGTATCCAAAACAGAAAAGATAATCACAATATATACAAAGGGTTAGTTGGTTATATTGGTTAATAAATGAAAATAAAATATTAACAAAGGAGAGTAAGGATTTGAAATCATTGAAAGATAATTTGGGGTTGAAAGACAAGGGAGTGAAAAGGGATGCCAAAAAGAGGAAACTTTTGGCATTGAAATATGGGACAAGGTAGACGGAGATAAGTAACAAAACTATTGAAAAGGCAGGGATAATCTTTATGAGACCAGTATTTATTAGAAGAAATAAAGTTTGACAGGATATGAAGTTTAGAAATAAGGGGATGATAAGGGAATTGAATGAGTTTCAAAAGAAAATGGTCAGATAAGAATTGTTTTCTAAGGTACAGGGGAGCATCACCACATTCTACCTGGAGAGCATTAATAGGGGATGATTTCATAGCACAACATATTATCCGAAGGCATTTCGATCTTATTTTGTCGAGGGAACACAGGTCAGATTTATTACAAGGTTCCAATAGGAAAGTGCCGTAATCAAAGTGACTACGCACCGCGGCATTGTACATGAGTTTCTGGGTGTATGGGTGGCAGCCCCACCAAACTCCGGATAGAGATTTTTTTAACAATATTGTTAATATGTTGAATGCCAGTTAATCTAGAATCCATAACCATGCCTAAAAATTTGACCTTGTCGATAACAGTAAATTTTTGTGGGCCATATGATACTGAAACATCAGGGAGGGATCTAGATCGACAAAAAACAACTACTGTGCTTTTACGGTGAATAAGGACAATCCATGATTTAGAAGCAAATCCTTGAGATACCTAATAGCTGAATTGAGGCGAGAAGCAGCCCCCTCAATTTTATTGACAGACACATAGATGGTCAAGTCATCGGCATATTGGAGTATTTCACAAAAAGAATTGACTGAGTGCTCTAAATCATATGTGTAGATACTGTAAAGTAATGAGCTAAGGACAGAGCCTTGGGGAAGCCCTTTCTATACCTGTCTGGGAGAACGATTATAATTTGGAGAACGAATTGTCACAGATCTAGGAGAGAGGAGATTAAAAATTATAATTACAATCTTCACAGGAATACTCAGCTGGAACATTTTATGCCTGAGCACTGGAAGAAGAACATTGTCATATGCAGATGAAACATCTAAAAACACATCTACTAGAGGTTCATTCTTAGAAAAGGAAATACGGTTATCAGTGACAAATGTGCTTAGACTGTCCAAAGTACTAGAAACCTTGCGGAAATAAAACTGGGTCTTAGCCAATATATATTTACTCTCCACTATCCATTCTAAACGATTCTTAATCAAATGTTCCAATACCTTAGCCATTGTGTAAAACAAAGCAATTGGACGATAGCTAGATAGGTCAGAGCTAGACTTGCCAGGTTTTAGAATGGGTATAATAATCTGTGTTCTCCATTCCTCTGGCGGGGTACCTGTTAAAAATATATTGTTAACAATAGATAAAATACCTGTTTTGCGGGGACGCTCCTATTGGAGATGAAAGAATATGGAATCCCATCAATTCTTGGTGATGAGTCTCTAAGGCCCTCTAGTGCAATTGAGAGTTCCTCCCAAGAAAAAGGTGATTCAAAATCATCAGGGGAATAAGGAAGAAGAATGGGTGGGCCAAGTTCTTCCAAAGAAGGTACAGAGGGGGAAGCTATTCTTCAATCCAGTCCGACGGGTCGTTAGATGAATTGACAGGACAATAAACAGAGTAACGATAATAGGAGAGAGTTCGTCGCAGAAACGCGACCATCCAGATCTTTTCTTTTCTGACAAAAGTTCAGTGGTTTTGGCAGCAAGTACTTTTGCATTAGTGTCTTCTGCTTCTGAACGAATCTTACAGGCAATCCTGTTTTAAAGATAGCTTGATCTCTGCGAAAGCTGTCAGTAAAATCAGAAAGAGCTGAATTTCTTGATGACATAACTGTAACTACACACCATAGGGTACTATTATTGGTGTTAAGCTGTTAAGCGTCATTGGCACTGACCTGTATAAATACCACTGGACAGGCTGTTCCATATGTTTGACAGCAAATTTTTTGTGCCTATTTGAAGCGCCACTGCAAATGCCTACAACAGAACTCTGAGTGTACAGTACTCTGAAATATTTTTGGATTTTGAATTAGTTTCGGTCGTTTTCCATGTTATTTATACTTTATGGATCAACGTAATAAAGTACACATTTTTTTTGTAAAAAGTTTTCCTATTGTTGTTTATTTAGCTGCGGTTGTCATCATTAGTTTTAGTTCCGCAGACTCTCGCTACATGGACAATAGTGCCGAAATGGCGAATATCAAACAGGCACAAAAGCACTTTGACATACGCCAGTCCAGTGTTAAATAGTAAGAAGTCTGTACTCAGTGGTCATTGGTGATAAGTGATCACATAGTCGGCTATGCTTAACTTTTAAGTTGGCGGGGGGTAATTAATTTTTTATTAATTTTTTTCACTAATTCAATTGTTCTTTAACTGTTCTTCAATGTTTGTTCCAAAAAAATTCATTTTGAAAACTGCACCGTGGAGAATCGCCACACATCCAGATGGTGAGGATGATATCCTAACTTGTAGCGTGTCGTGCGAAGGTGGAATTCGGCGACAGGAATCAGGTTAAACATCTCTTCGGAACACACCCCATGATAAATGCGGTAGAAGACCGAAGAAGTATTCCGATACTAGGTGAGCCTTTAAGAGAAGTGTTGTCGAAGCGGTGATACGACAAATGGGGTTTTTTTAGTGGTATACGCGTAAACTTGAGTCCTCTGGGGGTTACATTGGACAAGGTTCAATTTACCCCATTCCGCTACCTTCTCGAGAGAGGACTCGATAGAAGACACGAATATCTCCGGCACTGGTCGACGATTTCCCGAGAGAGACCTGCATGGCCCGTGTATACGGCATCACCAGTGCTGCATAGCAATGTATGTTGGAGGTGTCCAACATATCATTGATATGCAGAAGAAACAGCGTAGGAGATAGCACACAGCCTTGGGGCACTCCAACATTCATGGGCTTCGGGTTCGAGCAATAGCCGTCGACAACGACCTGTATGCTGCGCCCAGTTGGAGGTCCACTTGCACAAGCTCTCGGGAAGCCCAAATGATGGAAGTTTTGAGAGGAGCGCCTTGTGCCATACACGCCACGCATGCCCATATCAAAGGCCTTTGCTATATCCAGGCTAACTACTAGGCCTACCCCCTTGCTTTCAATAGCCGCCGCCCATCTAAGTGTTAGGTATATCAGAAGATCACCTGCTGACCGACCATGGCGAAAGCCGTACTGCCGGTCGTTGATCAACTGACGACCAGGGTAGGTATACCAAGAGCTGGCGGTTGATTATGCTCTCCATGATTTTGGAGAGCAGGGAGGTAATAGCAATAGGCCTGTAGTTTACCGGATCCGAACTGTCTCCTTTTTTTTGGATCGGATGGACAAGGGCTGACTTCCATGAGTCAAGGACTACGCCTTTTGAATAAGAGTACCGGAATAAACGCGGCGTCAACTCAGGGGCACACGTTCTAAGCACGATTGGAGAAATTCCATCTGGCCCGCTCGACTTCCTGACCTCCAACGAAAACAGAGCTCGCCTAACAGTTTTCCGTTGTCGTCAAGAGTCGAGTTGGAGGCAAAAAGCGCACAGGAGATCGGCTTTCTCTTTTGCCCCATACGGTAAAGGGTGTCATTCTTAATGTGCAACGGCGGCAAGGACGGCTGGTTGAAGTCACCAAGAGCACCTTTCGACAACGACCAGAACTTGCGTGTTCCGGTCCGGTAACTGGAAAGCTGCTCGCCGATTTTGACGTGTTTTGACTTTGCACGGGCGATTTGCCGCTTAAAACTTTAACTTTAACTGATGCATTGAACTAGGGCTGTGATCTGCCAATGATCGGTACTACAGAGCTTGGTATAAAAATATCCATGCCGTGTAGTATGATATCGGCTACTGCAACGGCGCAGGCACTAGGATCATCCGAAGGACAAAAACCTTGCCCCAAGGGTAGGATGCAAGAAAGGAACGAAACCTATCCCAATCTGCTGACTTGTAGTACCAAACGCGTCAAGTCAAGTCAAGTCGCTGGTGGTCTGCGACGTTGCCGTCGGATAGGTACTACACTCCTGACCAGGCAATGGTCGGACGTTCCGAGAGGGGCGTCGACAAAGACCTGGTAACCATCGGGATGTGTAGTCAGCAGAAGATCTAATAAGGACGGCATGTGGCTATCCACATCCGGGAGAAGCGTTGGCAACCAATTGGGACAGACCATACGCCAATGCAAAGTTATGCAGAGATCGCCCTGCGTAGTCTGTGGTACATGATCCAAGCCATTCGGCACTGTGCTCGTTGAAATCACCCAAGACTACGATTTCAGCGGAAGGGATCTGTGCAAGCACGTCAATTGCCGCTTGAACGCAGCCCATGAGATGATCGGTTTCTGCGTTACCACTATGGGACCTGTAGACACACGCATAAATGCGGACGCGGTCCTCTAAATCTACGCGGAGCCAGATAGTAGACAGGTCACTACCCTCAAAATTGCCGAGACGGCGACAGCAGATATCCTCCCTAACGTAAACACATACCCCGGCATGAGGCAAAAAATTGTGCTCAATTTTGTAATTTTGTACTTATTATCAGTATCAGAAGCAATTGGCAATCATACTTCAATCGTGCCTCATGGAGAACTTTATTTATTAGATAAGTCATAAAATGACTTAGTAATTTTATTAGAAGTGACTATTCACACCCAAAAAAAGTCCTGATAAATCTACGCCGCGTGAATGTCTTCACATTCACACAGCGTGGGTTTAAGGCCCATATATTCATGCAGCGTGGATTTATCATGGCTTTTTTGAGTGTGAATAGACATGTAAAATTTTATAACTTTTTATATTTTATTATTATAAAGACACAAATGTATTCATTTTGCCTTTGTCGTCGAATGAAAATTTCAATCTCTTACACACACACAAGCACAATAGAAGTGCTTATTTCCGTAATTAATTAACTTATTATGTTATTGGCAGGTGGCACTATAACTGATATCTTATGTCGTGTAGCAGGAGATTGAAATTTTTCGCCAAATATAAATTTTTTGTGATAAACCAACTGTCATAAAATTGGATAATTTTCACTGTATTTGATATAAAAAAATATTTTTTCTATCAATAATCATATTTGTATTGTACGTAAGCTTGTCTTAATCACAAGTCTTGTGGTGGACAAGTCTTATGGTGAAGATTACCGCGCATGCGCGGAAAAAATTAATTAACGTGGAATAAAAAAAAATTATAATGAAATTAAAAGGTAATTAAGGCCGAACAATGTTTTTTTTGGACGAACACATAAGAAATAGTTTCAAAGTATAAAAAAACAAAAAATAAATTGAAAAAATCTATAGTTGGCGCTAACTTGAGATTTAATTTTTGAAAATTAAAAAAAAAAAACAAATTAAATTTTGAATCAAACATTGAAGAACAATTGAATTAGCCAAAAAAATTAATTACCCCCCGCCAGCTTAAGAGAGACTAACTTTAAATGAATAGGTATCCACAGACCAATATGATGCTTACGCATCAGACAGGGCACTCTCATAGAGCATTATTAGCATTGATATAATCTCACGTAATATCATAAAATGATAGCTTAGTTTTTTTCTTTAATTTCAACACGGGGTTATTGGCCAAGGCGTGGTAGTTATACAGCCTGCAATATTTTTTCCTGCTTGAGTACATAGGTATTCCTAGCCATTTTAGAATAATTTATTTTGCAAATTTGAAACGACATCAAAATTAATTCTAAAGAAATCAATTTTGAGGAAATTAATTCCAATAAATAAAACTAAATAGAAGGGAAAGGTTTAGAAAAAAACATATCATGTTATTGTAAGCCTGTTTAATCTGCATCCACATAACTTTCTTTGCCATATGGTTCATTTTCTCTGTAGGTATCTATTCTAATAGACCACAGAACACTATTACTCTAACGACGTAATAGACATCCTCTTTGTAAGGTAATAAACGTCTTAGTTACCAGGTCATAAAATCCCAAAAAAAAAAGAAAATAATAAATAAATTCATTTTTTTACCAGTTAACAATCAATATTCATTAAGCTAACAATTATTATGTGGATTATATTAATATAATAAATACCCAATAACCCAATCTACTATATAATATTTACCACAATTTGGTTGAATAACTAAAAGCTAGAGCGTGATAACGGAAAGTGATACCGTGATAATAGAAGAAAGCAAAATGCAACCGTTTACTATAAATTCAAAGGATGTTATTCATTTAGATCTAAAGCAAGTAAGGTTGGATATAATCGTAGGAATTCGTGAATGTAATGACCGTGGTTTAATACAGACAGCAAAATGGCTTGCTGAACTTAATTATTCTCTAAAATGTCATAGCATGCCACATACTGATCCACCTAAACTTTATGAAGATATAATATTAGAAGACAGAGAAGCTTATATCTTAGCAAAAACTTATTTTGACTGCCAGGAATATGACAGAGCTGCTCATTTTTTAGAGAACTGCACTAGCCCAAAATGTATTTTTCTTCACAAATACTCTCAATATTTGTCAAGTGAAAAGAAACGACTGGATAATGCTACTGATCTAGGTGCTGAAAATGCAGAATCAACTCAAGTTTTACTTGATCTCTTATCATATTTTAAGGTAAATACTAATATTTAAATATTGTGTTGAAATATATACTGTTAAACAGTTTTTATTTGTTAGTACTAGTGAAGAGGGAAGACCAAATCTATTTATTTATTACTTTATAAGTACAAAACTAAACTTTTTCTTTGTACCATTAAGTTTATTATATTTGTTTTAATATTTATGCGAATCTTTTCATTCACATCTATGTATACAGCTCTACCTGATTAACAAAAAAAAATAACAATATGACATAAAAACTAAAACATAATAATAATTAACTAAAACATAATAGACATAATTGTTTGAATAGTTCACTTATCAAGAAGGTGCATAGGCTAAAGGCTTACTTCGTTCTTAACATATAAGACTTATTTCATAGTATTTTCTTTGATTACCACAAGTGTTACGCATTTAAATAAAACACTTTATAAAGGATTAAAATATGTAACTGTTTTTACATTCGATTTTTCCATAACTTATTATTTTGGTTAACCTGACATTTCAAGACCTTTCCAGATCTCGTTTTCGGGGCGACTGCAGATGAAAAATTTTATTTTTTCCTGAATGGTCTTGAAACATCAGGTTAACTAAAAGAAAAATGTAACTTTTATGCAAAAATCTAATGTAAAAAGAGTTACAATTACATGCATATCAATCCTTTAAAAGTGTTTTTTTGAAATAAGACTTATTTCAAATAAATAACTGTTGATGTGTGTCAGTTAATAAACCGTTATAAAAAAAATTAAATTCAGAACTCTTCAAAGCATGACTCTGACATCTCTTTTGTCAATTAATCCACATAACTCTCTCTCACTTTGCAGGCAAACAGTAATAATTTGGACGGTTATTTATTATACTTAAAAGGTGTGGTTTTGAAAAAACTCGATTTAAGAAGTCAAGCAGTAACAGCACTACAGGCGGCTATCAGTGCTACTCCCATATTGTGGTCGGCTTGGGTTGAGATGGCGGGCTTAGCTAATGACTACGAAGCAATAGACTCATTACAGCTAGAAGAACATTGGATGATGTACTTTTTTTCTGCTCATGCTTATGTTGAACTGAAACTCTCAGAACATGCACTGGAAACATATACTGCTATAGCTGCTGCTGGCTTTGACAAAAGTACCTATGTAACTGCACAGATGGCTATTGCACATCATGATAGAAGAGGTAATTGTTGTTTACAGTTTTATACATAGAAAACTCTAGATATATGGAAGACCAAGTGTTTCCCTATATCTGTTGATTCTCTCATAACAAATGGGCTCTACACATTACATCTGAGGGATTGGCAGAACCTTTGAATTCAAATCAGCTGTGCTATCCATCATCTGTTCACAATGATACTAGTGTCCACAACTAATGTGTTTGTGATTTTCACTTTCTAATATATGTTATTCTAAGATATATTATTCTGTATGTTGCCTATTTTTCTATAGCCACAATCTAATAAAAGAAATAGATGTTGAGTTAATAATAATATCTTTAAGATAATGAATTGACTAATTTATCACATACATTTTATAATGGAAATTATTCAGTTTAACTTTGAATTCCTGAAACCCGTGCAATACATCAGATGCTGTTAATGTTTGTTTTTGTGTAACAATCAACAAGTTGGTGGAAGAAAAAGTTGCCTTCACATCTGTACCATTTATTGTGTTATAAAATCTTTCACTGTTAAATAATATAGAATAATGTCAATAAAACCCACCACCACTACTACTTGCTACAATAACACACAGGTCAATGTATAGATATTCACAATGAAAACAATCCAGTCCACCAACTGAGGTGAGGTGAGTAATGAATTATTATTGGTCAGGTAATGATCACAACATGTTGTAGTTAGTCCGTTCATAATAACAACATCTTGTATGAAATCACTATGATCTAGTACAGATGTATATAGCGGTATCTGAAATTGTCTGTCGTGTATTTCATAATAAAATACTCAGGGGCTTATAAGGTGATTGATATATCTTCTATTTTCAGATGTTGATACAGCACTTGAATTGTTTAGAGACCTACATCAAAGTGATCCTTATCGCTTAGATAATTGGGATGTATATTCACATCTTTTGTACTTAAAAGATAAGAGGATGGAGTTGGCAAACTTAGCACAGAAAGCTGTTTCCATAGATAAATATAGAGTTGAAACATGTTGTGTTATAGGTAAGAATCTTTTCATTTATAATAATAATAAATCATTTTATTTCAGGCTACAAGGCCCATAAAATAAATACCTTATAATGTAACACACATATTTTTAAAACTTAAATCTACGTCTCATTTTCGCGGCGATGTGTGGCGCGGGTTCAGTAACTTCCGGCGGTCGGCGACACTTGCGGAACACGACCCCCTTCGGCCACAGCTTCACGTCCAGGAAAGTCGATATATGTTCTGTCGGGACGCGAACAACAAAAGAGTTAAAGTCTATTGCGTGACGCGTCAACAACTTTTCGACCCCCAACTGGAACCTTGTCTTCTCCACCAAGTACTGAACAATGTCGGAGGGCTAATTTATGTAGTTCCTTATATATTTAATAGGCTATATGCATGATTTTTAAAAATACTTAAATTAGATTTTTTACATAAATACTAAAAGTTTTTAAACATGAAATTATTGATAAGAACTTTCTTATTGAGTCAAAAACTAAATATTCTTTTCGAGCAATACATTTCGGCTATTCAAACACGCCAGTTTGCGCAGGATTTTAGTGATGTCATAGTCTTATGTCAACACTCTATATATTATATAACAATAATAATTCGAGAGCCGATTTTTTGCTTCGATTACACTGCGAATACTACTGAACCGATCGGAAAAGATAAATTAATTATCACATAAGTATTGTGTGTGTGTGATGTCGCATCAGAAGCTTCCGAGAAGCACCAACAGCTACTGCGATATCCATCCCGCCTGCCAAGTGTGGCGATTATGGCAAAGTTCACCCAGAAAAAAACATAACAGACACTGTAAGGCCCCAGTCCCCGGCGGCACCGCTGGTGGTGGCCACAGTAGCAGCCACATAAGTGGGGCAGGGGGTACTAAGAATCCCTGGGTGTGACATTGCTACCACCAATGAAGACCATTGGCCCTGGCAACATATAACGTCAGGACACTGTGCACCGACGAGGAACTGGAGGAAGATTTGAGCAGACTACGATGGGATGTCGTGAGGTCGGAGTACTCGATAATACTAAATTTCGGAACCTGCTAAACTTCCGGGAGGGCGACCAGCAGTCCCAGGGTCGTGTCGGGTTGGTCGAGTCGGGTTTCTCGTGCACAAGTCTCTCATGTCAATGAATCTCAGACTCTACCCTCAAATTCACGGATGTAAGACGCCAAATGTGAAGGTGGCCATAGAGCGTAACAAAGGTTCCAAAGTATTCACACCAGATTTGTCTATTGGGCAGAGGCAACTGGCAAAGTTGAAGACCGGTAATTGTCGTCTAAACCCGAACTTTTGAGGCAGGTTGATAAGTCCTACACAGTTATATACTACTGCACAGGCACCTGTTACCAACAAGGCTGAAGACCCAAGAGCCAAATTAACACCACACTATACTACGCCTCTTGCTAACAATCGATGGATCACAGTTGTCCGAAAATAAATGTTTTTATTTATAAAATACCAGCTGTTAGTTCCCAACTTGAAAATATCAAATATCTTGAGAGGCTAACAGTTGGTGACAACACATTCAGATAATTAAGATTGTAGTAAATTGTGTGCTTTTTGTATTGTAGGTAATTATTATAGCTTACGAAGTGAACACCAAAAAGCGGTGATGTATTTTCAAAGAGCACTGGCACTGGACCCTCAGTATTTATCAGCCTGGATCCTGATGGGCCACGAGTTTATCGAGTTGCAGAATTCTAATGCAGCAATACAATGCTACCGGCAAGCTATAGGTGAGGTAATATTAAACATTCATTATTTATGTGATGCACAACATGACACTGGCCACTGACAGTGTGCTTACAATCAACACTTGATGACCTTGAGGCTGATGACACGCCTACACCCTGGCGACCTCACCCTGCTCTAATATATGCTATATCTGTTTGTATTACTCGCGTCAACAAGATTCTGCGGTTGGTAAATGCAGCAGGACTTGACGACAAGCTATAAGTAGGCGTGGAGAACACAATAGTTCAATTCTGGACGCGGTGTTACTAGGACTCATCGGGACTAGACAAATATCCAAATAATAATTATAATAAAACATTATATGACTGTCAAAGTTGGGAAAAGTTAAACTTTAATCAGGCCTGTCTCACTTTCCGTGTAGGTATCGGAATTGTAAGTACGAGCGGCGGCCTCTACAGAGTGGACCAGCCGGTTAGGACGAGCGAGAACTTACGCAGGGTCGAGCTTTGTTCGCCACCTAGTACACACCGGTACGACCGATCATTAAAAAATGCATAACACCTACCTATTTATTTCCTATACTTTAGGTTTGACTATATCGTGATATATAATATTATAAGTGATTTATATAATGTAGGTTTGTATGTGCTACCTATTGATAGGGTTTAATTCGGTGCTTGACCACTTGGGTTGTAGGTACCTGCTATTACATTTGGCTTGGCACCAACTTCAAACCTATCAATAGGTAGCACATAAAAATAATAGTATTTTATTAATATTAAAGGTATAAGATTTGCATAAGAGGTGAATTAAATCTCTATTATGTTATTTTATACTTTTGAGTCAGTTAAGTCCGTTTTTTATATATTATAGTTATTATTTTTATTTTTTAGTGTCATTAATCAGATAAACTATAAGATTTCGTTGCGTTTTATTGTCATATATTAAATAGTATTTTTTAAGTAGGTATGGGTAGGCCTACGAAAGGTTCCCCGTGCCTTAAACAATTAGATTCCCTATTTCACATTCTTGTGAGACACTGAAATATCGTGAAAAACGTTTGTTAGCTATGAATGACAGGTAGACTATGACCCACTTGTCGGCAAACGGGTTAATATTAGAAATATATAATCAAACTAAATGAAAACCCCTAAAAAACCAATACATAAACAATAATAACATGATCCCCGTAAACAAAAATATTCATAAAAAATTTTCGTAAAATGAAAAGTACTTTTCTAAACTATGACAAATTTTTATGGTTCCAAATGGCAAATATTCTGCATCAAACTAAAAAAGAATCACTGAAATCGGATCGTACATACGTAATCGGTGTACATACGTAACATAAACCTCCTTTTCAAAGTCGGTTAAAAAGGACCGAGCATGGATCCCTGTGGTACGCCTAATTGAATTTCTCTCCTGGGACTCTTCTCAGTATGGGGGTACCACAAGGGTCTATTCTTGGACCGTTCCTCTTCCTTATCTATATAAATGATCTTCCTAATCTTATAGAGAAAAAACATAAGGTAGTATTGTTTGCGGACGACACTTCGCTGAGTTTCAAAGTGAAAAGAAACCAAGCTATGTATGACGAAGTGAACGATATTTTATCTGACATCGTGTACTGGTTTAGCGTTAATAACCTATTGTTAAATAGCAAGAAAACTAAATACATTAAATTTACCGTACCAAATGTCAAAAATGTAAATGCTAATGTTTTGTTAAACGGAGAGGTGATAGAACCGGTGGAATCTGCTATATTTCTTGGCATAACTCTAGATTCCAAATTACAATGGGGCCCCATATTGAAGGATTGGCGAACAGACTTAGTTCTGCAGCATACGCGGTTAAAAAGATTAGACAATTAACTGACATAGATACGGCGCGACTACTTTAGTTATTTCCATAGTATTATGTCCTATGGTATATTGCTATGGGGCAACGCTGCCGATATTAATACAATATTTGTGCTGCAGAAGAGGGCTATTCGCGCTATTTATAACCTAGGTCCTAAAGAATCATTGAGAACAAAATTTAAAGAAATTAACATCTTGACTGTTGCTTCTCAATATATTCTTGATAATGTAATGTATGTTCATAGGCACATAAGTGAATTTACCAGAAACTGTCATAACCATAATGTTAACACTAGGAACAGACATAAACTTATGATGCCTACTACTCGGCTAAGTCGAGTTAGTAAGTCTTTTGTGGGGCGATGTATATGCTTTTACAACAAGATCCCAGAAAATGTTCAAAACAAAAGTATAACGTTATTCAAAAGAATTGTTAAAAAACGTTTGTGTGGTAAAGGTTACTATAACATAAATGACTTTCTTAATGATACCACAGATTGGGAATGGAGTGACCGCCCTCAGGCTATTAAATAATAAGTTTAATTGTACAATATTACTTTGTAAACATATTTATTCGATGAAAAAAAAGCCCGCTGCGTTTGTTGCGCCCATTCTTCTCAGGTCTGAGGCATTCATTTTGGAATGGGTTGTAGTTTTTGACTTTCAATAAGTGATGTAACATCCTATTTGGAATAAAAATATTTGAATTTGAATTTGAACCGGTAAATCATTTGATTTCACTGGACCTATATCAACGTACTGAACTCTTAAGACGATAAGACTTCAAGCGCGACATTATTTATACCACAGTGGCGTAGTTTTTTCAAGTGTTTCGTAGCAAACACAGTCAAATATAACAGGAACAGTGGAAACAGGAACAGGTTCTGGTTTGCTGAATTTCAACGTGGACATGTCAAGCTCAGTGATGATCCCCGTCAAGGTCGGCCAAAAACTGCAGTCACCAAAGAAAACGCTGTGCGTAAACTGATTGATAAAGATCGACAAGTGACATACCGCGAAATTCAGGCAACTTTAGACATTGGCATGAGTCAAATACAAATAATCTTGCATGAACAATTAGGTGTATAAAAGTTGTTTTCCCGATGGATACCGCTATTGCTCTGTGAAGAGCAAAAAGCGGCTCGCGTTACTTGGTGCGTCAGAACTCTTGAAAGATTCCACGCAGGATCCTCATATGCTGTATACAACATCGTATCAGGTGAAGAATCCTGGATATAAGCGTACGAACCCGAAACAAAAAACCAGTCACGAGTTTGGGTGTTCGAAAATGAGTTAAAGCCAACAAAAATTGTTCGTTCACGGAGTGTGCAAAAAAAATGGTGGCCACGTTTGTCTCCAAAACCGGCCACGTTGCGACTATTCCTCTTGAAGGACAAAGAACGGTTAATGCAGAATGGTATGCTAGCATTTGTTTGCCACATGTCGTTTCTGAACTCCGTAAAGAGAACTGCAACCGCCGCATCATCCTCCATCACGACAATGCGAGTTCTCACACCGCGCACAGAGCAAAAGAGTTTTTAGAGCAAGAAAACATAGAATTATTAGGTCATCCGCCGTACAGCCCCGACCTAAGCCCTAATGATTTCTATAATTTCCTTAAAATAAAGAATAAATTTCGTGGTCAGAGATTTTCATCACCTAAAGAAGCTATGGACGCCTACAAAACGGCCATTTTGGAGACCTCAACTTCCGAATGGAATGGTTGCTTTAATGATTGGTTCCATCGTATGGAAAAATGAGTCAAATTTCGCGGAGAATACTTCGAAAAGCAATAAATACATTTTTAAATAGTCATGTTGTGTCACTTCCTTGATTCCTGAAATTTTCAGTGCATCCCTCGTACGTGAGCTACATCTGATTTCTGATCTATAACTATTATATTATTTATTTTTAATTCAATATGAGCGTCGCGTTTAGTAACTTTTCCACTTTCCTTGTTAATGACATTCGCAAGTGGTTTTAATTTTATTGCTCGAATTCTATATTTTATTGCTAGTAAAATTGGGTTTAGCTGTATTACATACAATTTTAAATATCTTTGAGTAATCTTACACATATTGTTAAAACTGAGAATCGAATCTGTATTTTTTCATGCCATACAATTCATACAACTTTTCTTCACTTTTATAAATTCCCGGAGTGGCCCATTCATTAAAATTACAATATCTTTTCGCATTAAAAGATTTAGTTTTAAATATGCTTATGAGTTCAGTCTTTATGATGTTAAATACGGATTGATAACTATCATTAGGATTTTGATTATGTTTGGCAGACAATTTTTGCTCTGTGCTTCCCCGAGGTACAAAAAAGAATAGGGAAATTCCAGGGCCGAGGGTGTCGTAAGAGCCGACTTAGGGCATTTACCAGTAGAAGGTTAATTTGCACAGGATGACGGCTAGATTATGAGAACTCAACCAAACAACAAGAGAGGATGTTGATTTGCCCCAACCAATTCACAATAACCATTATCATGAACTCTTTGAATAAAGCTTTGGTTTGTGAAAAGTGAATATTATTCGTCATCTACATAAGTAGTGCTTAATGTTGCCTCATTCAATTACATTCCTTCCTCGCGAGCAGTGTTGTGACAGATACTCCAACTCGCCCCGCTCTTTGAGATGTTTGCAATTTTTTGTTCGCGGAGCGCCCTTGTTCAATGTCCTTTGGTTGACCACTTTTGTACATACCAGAAATACATGAGTGATTTAAATAAAATAAAATAAATAATAAACATATTGCATGATATATAATCGTGGTGTATATTCTGTGAATGCGCTTTTACTGAATTTCAAATGGTTGAAATATTTAAAGTAGAATCACTTAATTCACTTATTTATCATAAGAATTTGTAATGTTATGTCCTACAGCAATTTTGTCCGCGTGGAATTCGGTTATATCGCGCACTCTAGGGTAACTAGTCCAGAAAAAAAAACCTTAATATTGGTTGTGTAATTTAGTGGTTAAAGAAATAATAGTTACCTACTTTAACAATTATAATATTGGTGTGGTTAACCTTAGGTTAGTCTTTCTCATTTATTTGACAAATTTAATAATATAACAATTGTTCCAGATGTTAACAGAAATGATTATAGAGCATGGAACGGACTTGGTCAAGCATATGAAATACTGGGAGTGAATGGCTATTGTATATATTATTATTCAAGAGCTGCACAGCTGAAGCCGGACGACTCGAGAATGTTGGTGTCTCTGGGCGAGGCCTATGAAAGGATGGAAATAATACCGAATGCATTAAAATGTTATTACAAAGCTCACAGTACTGGCGATATTGAAGGAATGGCACTTTTCAAGCTTGCCAAGTAAGACATATTTTATCTCTTATCTTATTCTAGTGGTGAGTGGACCCATTCAACCTTTGGAATAAAAAACATATCGACCAGCCACAGGTTTGACAGACATGTTCTGTACATTTATATATTTATTTTAACCATATGGCTTGCAGATGGCTGCATAAAGATCTTTTAGTATAAGGTTTGGCTGATAATTTAACAGGTAAGCAGGGGTAGGCTCCTTTCTATGCCAGCTAGATTATGGGTACCACAAAGGCGCCTTTTTCTGCTGTGATGCAGTTATGTGTGAGTATAATGTGTTTCGGTCCGAAGGCTGCCATATCTAATGAAATTACTGGTAAAGTGAGACTTAACATCTTACATGTCTCAAGGTGACAAGGACAAATATAGTGCCGATCAGAATAATGGATTTTTCAAGAATCCTGGGCGGCCCTGCATTGTAATGGGCAGGGCGTATCAATGACCATCAGCTGAACATCCAGCTCGCCTCGTACCTTATTGTTATAAAATAAGCTAGGGTATTAGTTTTAGCGTCACCTTCGCCCTAGGTCTTTGCCTCTCATCCGGAACGCACCGGTTCATCCCCACTGCACATAAAAATGTATTTTTCATTTTCTAATACAAATGTACGTTTATACCACGAACAAAAACAATATGTATGTATCGTGACATTGACTAACCCGCACTTGGACAGCGTCCTCTCAAAGAAAAGTGGTGGAAAAAAGACTGTTAATACAAGTTAAAAAGCTACTTTAGCTTGTAGCCTTTTATATATTACATAAAGTGATTTTGAAAGTGAAAGTGATATACTTACAGATGATTTTGTTTTCTCATATTTTATGCGTCTATCGAACAGTATAAATGTAAGTTGAATGTAAATTTCTTATTTTTTTCCTTTTATCTGCAATCAGTCCCCAGACTATGAGCAGGTGTGTTGCACATCTAGGATTTTGTGGGAAGAGTGGTCAGTTGACCTTTCTTCCCTTTATTTTAAGTACAATTAGTCAATGTTATTTCGCTTCAGTCTCTTTGGATGCCTTAAAGTTAATAAATCCACTGCCAATGGGTTTGGATGAATTGCTAGGCGTTCTTTGTAATTTGAAGAATATTCTTTGATTTCTTCCTTTATTGTTTTAAATTTAAGTTCTTCATAGTAATAATGGTTAGTTATATCGGTTCCCCTAAAGCCGCAATCGAGTTCATAGATTCTGAGATGAAATCATTTATAGCAGTAAATTGGACACAGCAGATCGACCACGAAGAAAGCCATGCTGAAACTCAAATTTTTTATAAAATAAAGGAAATTATGCAATTATAAATAATAATATTCAAGAAATAAACTGGCAATATGAATTTACCTCGCGTAAGCTTATCGGAAGCTGTTAACTTTTTCTATTCAACACTGAACCATCTAAAAAAAACTACATACCTTACAAAACTATCACAAGTGGAACATTTCCGAAATGGTATTCGGCAACTTTAAAGAAAGTACTAAAAGAGAAGTATATATAAAGCTTTGCGTAAATATAAAACTTGTAACAATGCGTCAGATGAGCTTTGCTACACTACGTTAAGAGATAGGGCTAAATTACTAGAAAGAAAATGCTATTACGAGTATATAGAAAGAGTTGAAAAATCACTGATTAAAAATCCTAAAACGTTCTGGTCTTTTATAAAATCACGTAAAAATTCGAATAGTATACCTAACAATATTAAATATCTTGATAATATATATAACACCGGAGATGACATATGTGAGGCTTTTTCTAATTATTTTTATTCGACATTTCTTTCTACTAATCATCCCAGCGGATCTTTACAAGCTAACACTTTTCAGTCCGCCTCCTCAGATTTATCTTATATATCCAAGATTAACATTGATGTTAGTGCCATTAAAAATCTTTTAAAGAAGTTAGATCCTACCAAAGCAGCTGTTCCTGACCATATTAGCCCTATATATTCAATTAATTGTGCCGAAACTCTAGCCATACCTATTGCACTATTATTCAATAGTAGTGCCATAATGCCGCCAATTTAGAAATCGGCATTTATCACGCCAGTGCATAAAAAAGGATCTAGGATGGAGATCAATAATTATCGACCTATCTCGAAATTATGCATTATCGCGAAAATATTTGAAAGAGTGATATATAATCAAGTATATACCGCTCTTAGGAACTCATTTCATTACACCCAGCATGGCTTTCTGCGTGGTCGATCTACTGTGTCCAATTTACTGCTACTAAATGATTTCATCTCAGAATCTATGAACTGGGGGGGCCAAGTAGACGTTATTTATACGGACTACACGAAAGCCTTTGATAAAATTGACCATACGATCCTATTAACCTATCCTATAATCCTATTAAAGTTGTACAACATACGAATAAGGGGAGACTTGCACCGATGGTTTTCGTCGTACATTGAGCGAAGGTCACAGGCTGTAGTTATGAGTAATTACACATCCAGTTGGATTCTTGTTCCTAGTGGGGTTCCCCAAGGATCTCTCCTTGGTCCGTTGCTTTTTGCAATTTTTGTCAACGATATAGACTCCTGTTTCCTTTACTCTCGCTTGCTTTACTTCGCTGATGACATGAAGATTTTTACATGCATTAGAAGTACCAATGATGCATTAAAACTTCAATCTGACTTAGCACGCCTAGACAGTTACTGTCTTATGAATAAAATTGACCTTCTTAGGAAGGAAGGATTTATCCAGACAAATGTTTTGGTGTTTCTTTTTCTAGGAAACCAAAACAAATATCTGTGGACTACTACCTGAAGAATCAGTGTTTAAATAAATGTTTTACTATTAGGGATCTAGGTGTAATACATGATTATAAGCTATCATTTAATGATCAAATAGATAACATTGTGTCAAAGGCTTCAAAATCATTAGGGTTCGTCTTAAGAAGCCCTGCTGAGTTTAAGCATGCCAAAACTTATAAGTTGCTTTACTGTTCATTTGTCCGCAGTATATTGGAATACGCATCACAAGTCTGGAATCCGCGATATAATATCAATATTGATAGAATTGTTATGATGAAATTCATAAAATACTTATGTTTCCGTTTGCGCATTCCTATCGTTCTGAAGTGTACCTCAACTTATGCAAGCGCATGCACATATTTCCGCTCTCTGCTAGACGGGATATCGCGGACATTACATATTTATTGCAAATAGTTTCCAATAGGATGGACTGTCCTGAACTATTAGAAAAACTAAAAGAAAATGTACCCAAACCTATTAGGTTTAATCCTCTAATAAATATACCGCAAGTGAGAACATACTATAGGCAAAATGCATTTTTAGTAAGGGCAGGCAATAAGTTCAATGAAACCTCTAAGCACATAAACATGGATATATTCAACACAAGTGTGGCAACGGAGAGACGGCTGAACAGGGATTTTTTTGATTAGGTAGTATTGGATAATGTTATACAAGTTAGTTGAAAATTTATTGTAATATTATAGGAGTTGTAATTGATATGCATATTATGTTCACATATATTGTGCTAATTGTATTATAGTGTATCTAGTTTATATATAATATTGGCTGTAGGTATGTTGGATTATAGGCTGGTGTATCGCACACATATGTAATTACTATCCAATTACATATACGTGGGATTCTGTAAATGGCTAGGTATTGACTATTAAGATTGTTTTGTAATGTTATGAAAGCTGTTAAATCTCATAATATATATACATATATATATAAATATGAATTGCTGTTCGTTAGTCTCGCTAAAACTCGAGAACGGCTAGACCGATTTGTCAAATTTAGGTCTTGAATTATTTGTGGAAGTCCAGAGAAGGTTTAAAAAGTGCATAAATAGGAAAATGCTGCTAAATTAAATAAAAACAACTAATTTGTTTTTCCTTTGATGTGTCCATACATAATTTCTATGAGAGAATTTATTGACGCACGGTTTGACAGTTCTGCTGTGAAACAATTTCATTACAACAGCAGGGCATATTTTACAAAGAAATTTTTGATGTTATGATATATTATTGACAAATTCATATAAAACATTATTTTATTTATTATATACAGAACAACGTCTGTCGGGTCAGCTAGTAATAAATAAATAAATAGAAATGAAGTCCATTGTTTTTTTTTGGAACTATGGGGAATTCAATAGATTTCTAAAGATGACATTTTGGACTGTCTGTATTATTGCAATGTTGGAGTTGCATACTGATTCCCCGAGTTGGATACCGTAAGCCCAGATTCGCTTTAGAACTACCTTGTATATAAGGAGTTGTTGTTTAGACTTAGGACTGAATTTCTTCCGAGCAACCATTGTAATCCTCGATACTTATGCTTACTTATTGAGTTGCTCTGGTTTCTTTTGAAGATGTGCTTTCCAAGTAAGCTTTCGATCCAGGTGCATACCCAGGTACTCAACAGACTCATTGTGTGGGAGCGTAGCGTCTCCGCGAACAGGGTGTCAGTTTCCTGGTCGGAGAGCGAAAGCAACTTGTGTAAACTTAGATGTACTAGCTTTAATTCGCCGTTTCTTGAGCCAGTCTTCAATTTTGTCCAGTCCACACTGCAGCTTTTGTGAAGCATGGTTGCGATTGTTGTTGCTTGCTTACTTGCAAGAATAGCGGTGTCGTCGGCGAAAGTAGCGGTTATTACATCAGTTGTTTCTGGCAGGTCACAATTGTACATTGTGTACAGTACCGAAAAAAATATTTAAGTGTTGTTAAACATTACGCAATTTCAAATTTTAATAATGAAATTTGTAAATTTTCACTTGTATCGGCAGTGTAGAACTGCCAATTTGATCACGATTGATCATGAGTCAGTGACGTATTCGTGTTGCAGGTTGTACGAGAAGTGCAACATGCCCAACAGCGCGGCGGCGGCCTACACGGCGGCGGGCCAAGAGCCGGCCCACGCGGGCAGCAGGGAGCTGCCGGCGGCGGCGCGATACCTGGCGCAGTACTACCTGCGCTTCTCACTGCTGGATCACGCCGCACACTACGCCTACAAGTGTCTGGAGCACGACTCGGTGAGGACCATCATAACAACACGTCCACTGCTGGACAAAGGCCTACCTCAAAAGGTTTCCACGACGATCGGTCATGCGCTGCCCCCTCATCCAACGTATTCCGGCGATCTTGACCGGATCGTCGGCCCATCTTGTGGGGGGCCTCCTGACAGTGCGTCTTCCGGTACGTGCTCGCCATTCGAGGACTTCTGTCCCATCGGCCATCTGTCCGTCGAACTATGTGCCCTGCCCACTACCACTTCGGTTACGCAATCATTTGGACTATGTCGGTAGCTTTAGTTCTCCAACGGAGCTCCTCATTTGTGATTCCATCCCGCAGGGAAACTCCGAGCATAGCCCTCTGAGCGACCATGAGCTTTCTCATAAGGCCCATAGTTAGCGACCACGTCTGCGTACCGTAAGTCATCACTGGCAACACACACTGGTTGAAAACCTTCGTCTTCAGACACTGTGGTATTTGGGGCGAGAATATTTTAAGGAGCTGCCCATCCGAGTTGGATTCGACGTGTGACCTCTATCGCAAAATTGGACCTGCCTAATTGGATTGTTTGTCCGAAATAGACTTACTCGTCCACAATTTCGAGAGTACATTTCCCAATTGTTATCGGAGTATGTGCGACATGACATTTGACATGATCTGTATTGAGGCCATCGAGCATATGGCTTAAGTCTTCCATGGTCTCTGCCATGATTACGATATCGTCATCGAATAGAAGCTTAAAGACATCTTCCAACGCAGCGGTGAAGAGGTTGTCTGACTCGACTCGAGATCAGATCCTTGATATAGACTGACAGGTGTCGTTTCCATACAAACACTTCAAAGCTTCCATATAGCGGTATGGAGAGACTGAAGCACCGCCCAGGTCTCGATCGAATCAAAGGCTTTCTCATAGTCCACGAACGCTAAGCAGAGTAGCTGGATATACTCCTCTGTCTTCTGTATGTGGTCTATGGTGCTAAAGCCTTTTCGGAATCCGGCTTTTTCGGGAGGCTGGAAGTTGTCAAGCCTGCGAACCACACGATTCGTGATAATCCTAGAAAACAGCTTAAACATGGCTCAGAAGTGATATGGGCCTATAGTTCTTCAAAAGCATTTTATCGCCCTTTTTGAAAAACGGCACCACCATACTTCTGTCCCATGCATGCGGCGTTTTGCCCTCGAGAATGATGGAATTGAATAGCTTCTGGAGGGTCTTAAGTACAGGGGTACCCAGATTTCAGAAGATCAGCTGTAATTCCATTATCACCCAGCGGCCCTGGTGTTTTTGGGCCTTAAATTCAAATTCAAATATTTTTATTCAAAATAGGATTTATAATCACTTATTGAACGTCAAAATCTACCACCTCCCCACCTCAGTTACGTTGTTGACGACGAGAGACTTGTGAACGAGGAACCCGACACCACCCTGGGACTGTTGGTCACCCTCCAGGACGTAGTCCACGTGTCCGGAATTAAGGATTATCGAGTCCTCACTGTCTTAGGACCTCAGATAACCCCACGACATCTCATCGTAATCTGCTCAAAGCTTCCTCGAGTTCCTCCAACTTCACGTCGGTCCTCAGTGTCTTGACATTGTATTTTTTGTCATAATTGTTGTTTATTAATTGTCATAATTGAGGTGTTTTCGCCATAATCGCCACGCTTGGCGATGGCAGTAAGTAGTGTGTTCTTAACGAAAGATGCTGCTGCCCATCCTCCGTTGTTTGTGTCCCTTAGTCGCGTCTTGTGGCACCCACGAGAGCAGATGGGGTGGTGCTATTCTGGTGCGGCACCACACTCAATTATTATAGCACTACATAACTAAATACTTATAATTCTAATACTAGCACTAAATAACGATATGATGATGATAAAATCGTATAACTGGAGGCCAATTACAAGTTCATACAAATGTTAAAATATAATGAACGAATAATATATGATTATTTAAACTAGTTGTACATGCCACGGACATAGTTACTTCATCGCACTATTATTTATAAAAGAATTTGCAACGTGTCGTGTAACATTAGCTGGGTTGGTCGAGAACAAGTCGATATCACTATGAGAAATGCAAAACTTATTGAGTGAACTACTTGCTCTAGAAAATAATGCATTTTGGCGATAATTTCTGAATATTATACATAGGAAACATTTTATTGCTTATTTGTTCGCATCGAATAGCCTCCGAAACTTCTGAACCCATTCGAAAAATTCTCTACACCCATGAGAAGCTACACTATCCCCGGATGACATCGGCTTTTTTCATGATAATAAGGTACAAGGCGAGCAGTACGTTCAGCTAATGGTAATCGATATGCCCCGCCCATTAAACTGCAGTGCCGCTCAGGATTATTAAAAAACCCAAAAATTCTGAGCGGCACTACAATTGCGCTCGTCACCTTGAGACATAAAATGTTTAGTCTCATTTGCCCAGTACATTCACTAGCGCCAAAGCGCCGTTGCCATAAGCATCCCACTGGTAAAAAATTATATTATATTAAAAAAAAATAGAGTTCCTTACTAAACTCCAATAATGTAACCCATGGTGTAAAAAAATTACCTAAAATAAACTTCCTAAAAGCATATATAAGTAAAACGGGTGGAGTCAAAAAAGCATATAATGAATTGAAGAATTCAAAAGATTGGATCGCTTTAATGAAAGATGATAGTGGAAAATGGAATCATCGCCGAACCTTAACGAAATATTGGGAATTGCAACATCTTATTACAAGAAACCCAACAACATGTGAATCATTCTGTTGGGTACCTCAAGCATTTCTAGCATTCTTCAAGCTGAAGTCGAGAATGCTGTAATCACCCAAAGGGTAGATAAAATACCGGGTCCTGATGGCATTAAGTAACTAATTCCTGATTATAAGTAACGAATTCCTGAGACATTGCAAGGAAGTTTTAATACCTGTCCTTACAGAGATGTTTAACACTATCTTAAACACAGAAATAATACCTCAGCAATGGACAGAGTCTAACATTATTCTGCTCTATAAAAAAGGAGATAAACATGAAATTGGTAACTATCGCCTTATCAGTCTTATATCAAATATTTACAAAATCTTCGCTAAAATCATTTTAAAACGTATTGAAAGGACACTGGTCAAAAATCAACCCATAGAGCAGGCTGGTTTTCGTAAGGACTACTCTGTGATTGACCACATCCATGTAGCTCGTCAAGTTTTAGAGAAGTATGCTTAGAGAAGTATACTTCAGCATGCGTCGACTACAGTAAAGCATTTGACTCCTTACTACACAAAAATATATAGGAAGCATTAGCAGAACAAGGGATTGAGCATAAATACATTCGATTAATAAAGAACGTATACAGTCAAAGCAGATCCAGAATACAACTAGAAAAGAAGAGTCATACAGGAAAAGGTCTTAGACAGAGTGACTAACAGAGAAATATTAAAACAGTCTGTTTAGACTACGTACTTTGACTGAGGAGCGACAACGTAGCTCACGGCGGCGAATTGGCTGTTACTTCTCTTCACGTAAACAAGCTCTTAACAAAAGCATAATTATTAGCGAATAAATGAAAATTGATTTAAACATTTCACTTGAACTTTAAGAAAGTTAAATTAATAAATACAACTTTAATTTTTTCAACAAAAACTTGAAACAATCGCAGGCTGCGTAAAGCACTCCCTTGGACACTCCAGACATCGGACACATATTCCGAAAGCTCGCGTTAAACTGAATAACAAATTACAAATACTTAAATAAAATGGGGGAAATAAATAAAGGCGTCAATAGGGAATTACTAACCAACAATCTAAACAAGGCCTTAAAAACTAGTAGTTTTGTGTTATTCGAATGTTTTAATATTTTTAATAATTAATAAATTAATGAATGGATAAGCTTTGTAAAAAATAGTTTATTTTTGTAAGTTCAATACTTACGAAACCACTGTTTTCTGAGTGATTTCCTGAGCAGCGAACAAGTAGGAGGCTCCTTTGCACAGGATGCCGGCTAGATTATGGATACCACAACGGCGCCTATTTCTGCCGTGAAGTAGTAATGTGTTAGCATTACTGTGTTTCGGTCTGAAGGGCGCTGTAGCTAGTGAAATTACTGGGCATATGAGCCCTAACATCTTTTGCCTCAAAGTGACGAGCGCAGTTGTAGTGCCGCTCAGAAATTTTGGGGTTTTTCAAAAATCCTGAGCGGCACTGCATTGTAATGGGCAGGGCTTATCCATTACCATCAGCTGTGCGTCCTGCTCGTCTCGTCCCTTATTTTCAAAAAAAAAAAAAAGTAAGTTGGTAAGACTTTTGATAGGTTTCTTTCAAATTACAAACAAGTTATAAATTGTTATTATTTAAGTAGTTCTTCCTTATTCACGATCATCTCTAAACTACTTCATAATTTATAAAAAATAAAAATTCTGAAGCTGCTTTTAAATACCAGTAATAATACTTAGTAAAAATACTACACCTACTAGGTAGGACAATAAACATTACAGAACAATTTCAAAATAGACTTAAACAGCTAATTATTTATCGATTACAACTCCCTTTACAGATAGCTAACTATCGATAGAAGATGTCCTTCCCTACCTTTGAATAGCGGCGCAGTCAAAGAGACACCGTGTATCTCTTTGGCGGCCGCGGGCGGCGCAATTCAAATGCAGCTAGGCAAAGCGGCAACGCCTTATGATATTGAAATATTCAAATTCATTGAATCATTGACCCAGTCACCCAAATCTTATAGGACGTTTAAATTTGTTCGAAATGAAAAGCCTACTTTTTGACAAAACCACTCCACGGATTTCGTTAATTTTTCGGTATATCGTCAGCTAATAATATGCTAACAAGTATGTACCTACCTACATTTATTTCATATAAGCTGTTTCCATACTGATTGATATATATATATATGGCAATGGGCTGGGCACATATTGGCGACCACGTACCGGATGACGTAGCCCCGGTTGTGCCACGTTGCCCACAAGTTGTGCCGACGGTTTGGTCAAGATCGCCGAAATAGGTTGGATGAGGGCAGCGCAGGACCGATTGTCATGGCGATTTTTGGGGGAGAAGTTTGTCCAGTGGTGGTGGTCTTCCGGTTGAAATGATGAATGATAATTTTTAATATTATTTTCAGACCAAAGAGGCCGGCAAGAATATTCTCAAATCAATATCAGAGAAGAGACTCACTGCGTCCACATCTCAATCGCCCAGCATCCCTGATGATGTGCCCGAAGTCTTGAGGCAAGCTTCGACATCTCTCACTCTAGAGTCCAAACAGAACCTTCCAAGTCCGAACATAACACCCGACAACTTCTCCACACCAACTATCACCAGAAGAAGCAGCAAATACAAAATGTGACGGACGCACACGACTACGTGTATGATGTAAATAATACTTGTTGTTCTTAAGTATATAATAATTCGTGCATTATGTTTGATATATTATTATTACACCCCCCCCCTCCCTCTGTCCCTCCTTATGTCTTATTAAGAGCGGCCAGCCGTCATATTTTTCCGTCCCTTTCTTAAAAACTACTGATTGGTATCTTGTGCATAGTATCTAGTTTTCTATCGAAGCAGGAAATACATATTTCAAGAAGCCAAATTACATTGGCCTTCAAAAGTAAGTATCACACTTTTAAAATTGGGATAACGTTATAAGTTCACAAGATTAATTTTGTACATAAAAACTTTATAGTCGGTAAACTTCTTTTAAGAATTGGCTGAAAAAAAACTTCAAAAACAAAACCAGTCCTTTTTCAAAGTGGACGTTTCCGAATTACAATTTTACCATTCACATTTTTCTTTCTGTTTTAAATTTTTTTCAAAATCGATGGGTCTTGTTTTAAAAATTTATGCTAAAAAGCACATAACATTTGTTTATCATGCCTCTTTCAGTTGAAGAATGTGCTAGGATCATGGCTTTTCTGGAACTAGGCATCGCACTGCAAGAATGGTTGGTGTGACGGTACGAACGGTCCAGAAGGTAAAGCGAAGGTACGAAAAGACTGGACACAATCTGAGGAGACCTTGTAATGGCAGACCCAGGTGTACCAGTGCCCGAGAAGATCGTTATATTATTTCCACTGTGTTAAGAAATCGTCACCAAAATGCAGTTGAAGTCCAGCAACAGCTACTTCAGACCCGGAGGGACTACATTAGTGACAGTACAGTGAGAAGAAGACTTGCTGAAGCAAATTTGAAACCCCGAAGACCAGCGAGTGGCCCAAAACTCGAGAGACAGATCGAGTAGCGAGACTGCGATACGCCCGTGAACACATGCAGTGGGATGAAGAAGAATGGTCAAGAATTTTGTTTGCAGATGAGTCTTGATTCTCCCTTTACACTTCTGATGGAAGGCGAAGTGTTTACAGGCGACCTGTCGAGCGATATCTTCAAGCTTGCATCTCAGAAAGAGTCCAATACGGTCGAGGCAGTGTACATGTATGGGCTGGCATATCTTCAGAAGGTCGCACAGAGCTAGTAGCCATAGAAAATGGCACCCTCACTGGGCAAAGATATTCTCAAGAGATTCTCAATGAGTAATCAGGGCCGTATTTAGCAAATATGGGTGATGGATCGATGCTGATGCATGATAATGCCCGGCCACACACGGCTCATATCGTACAAGAGTATATTCAGGAGGTCGGTATCAGCGTGATGGCTTGGCCATCAAGAAGTCCTGATCTCATCCCGATTGAACACGCCTGGGATGAGCTTGGGAGGCTAGTCTGAAATCGCAGACCACCACCTACGGGTAGTTACAGCAGGGCACTAAAGCAGGCCCTGGTAGAAGAATGGGAGAAAATTCCCCAACATCGGCTCCGAAACCTAGTGTTCAGTATGCCAAACCGGCTCGAAGCTGTAATCAGAGCTCGAGGAGGCAATACCAGTTATTAAAAATTAAATAACATGTAATACATTTTAGTTGAATTTTTTACACTAAACTAAAAATGTCTATTTTCATTGTTTTATCTTTTTTAAGTTAAAAATGTTACTAATGTATAATTTTAGTTTCTAAGAATTAAAGCCTATAAAATTTGCAACAAAACGTTTTTAATCTTAAATCTCTACCTTCTATAGTTAAGAAAAAAAAATAATTTTAAAAGTGTGATTCTTACTTTTGCAGGCCAGTGTAGTATACGTAACCCTCCAAATATCTGCTTTTTGTACAAACTTTACCTGAACTTTGGCCGATCATAACGCACTCATAATTGTAAAAGTAATGTAAGCAATCCGATAGAAATATCGCGTATGTAATGGAGATTCTATAATAGAAACACTTATTTCAAAAATTTTAAGGATTATAATAATAATAATATCTTTTATTTGACACACACATGAAACATTACATTGCTACAAAAATAAGAATAAGAAAAAACAAAAATTATAACTAAAACTAACCTAGAACATATTTTACAAAGAATAAATAAATAACTTTACCAAGATATTATAACATAGCAGCTGTGTGGCAGTGTGTATCAAAAGGGATGCTACTCAGGTTACCTGTGACAATTGGTCACAGCACTGATTTTCAGTAGCTCCCGTTTGACGCTTCACGTCGCGGTGCTGAGTAATAAATTATAAATATTTATCACAACATAATATTATATAATAAAAAAACAAAGAAAAGTCCAACCTAGTACTGTTAATGCCTATTATTTTTGAGCAACCAGAGCTGAATCAATCTGACTCGCCATTACGTATTTCTTCATTGTTACTCGAAAGTTTGAAATGGTAGTGAGGTCACGCAATGGTGGAGGCAGGTTGTTCCAGCATTTGGTCGCGCTATAACGAAAGCTACCTCTGAAGGCAGCTGTATGATGTTTAGGCACGTCTAGCATCCAGTGTGATGCTCTGGTACTATAGGCCCTGTTTTTATCTCCTAGCCAAGACAGTTTTTTATATAGGTAAGGAGGCATATGATATTTTACAACTCCAAAGAGTAAAACTGCAAAATGCGTGCGCCTACGACTTTCCATATTGGGAACTTTCACATAGCTTCTGCCGGAGTTTAGGAGTGATGTGATTTCTAATACGGTAGAGTAATTTTAGGCGATAAAAGCAATTGCATATTACTTGGTCGATATGTTTGTCAAACCTTAAGCTTTCATCGAACACAATGCCAAGATTCCGAGCTTCATTCACGCGTCCCAGCGATATTCCCTTAATATGTATCAATGGATTAGCTTGTTCAAAGTTTTTTATAAGAGAAGGTGTACCAAGAATCATATATTTAGTCTTATCTGTATTCAAGGCTAAAGCACTTCGTTCCGACCACTCAGCAATACGTTGTAGATCAGCGTTCAACTGATTTATGGCTACTTGAATCTGATCTGTAGGAAACGAAATGTAAAGCTGTATATCATCCGCGTATATGTGATACTTGCAGTGCTCTATATTATTTATGATATCAGCAGTGTAAAGGTTATAAAGTAAAGGGCCAAGAATAGATCCTTGCGGTACACCTCTTGATATCGACTTATATCGGGAATAACGTGTGTTTCCACTATCGTCTGTAACAGCAACGCTCTGGTACCTATTTCCAAAATAACTTTTGAACCACAATACAGTCTGATCACTGAATCCATAATAGACAAGCTTAGAAAGCAGCAATTCCACATTGATAGTGTCGAAAGCACGGGAATAATCTAATAAGACTAACACAGTGCACTCACCCTTGTCTTGTGATAGCAAAATATTATCCACAACGTCTATCAATGTGGTGGTGGTACTCCTACCCCTTCTGAACCCAGATTGCAGGCTTGGAAGTATGCCATTAGTTTCCAAGTACGTCATAATTTGGCCATGTACAACTTTTTCTAATACCTTAGACATACGTGGGAGAATACTTATTGGTCGAATGTCTCTGAAGTCTAATGGATTTGCAATCTTGTTTAGTGGACGAACGATAGCTTTTTTCCATTGATCCGGATACGTGCTTGTGGTCATAGAATTATTGACTATCTGTGTCAGGACTGGCAAAAGGTCAGCTTGAATGAGGCGTAGCATTTCGAGAGAAATACCGTCACTACCAATGGCTTGAGATTTCAGTGTTCTTAGAATTTTCAAAATTGTAGACTCATATACAGGTTCAAAACAAAAAACGGTGTTACTGTATGAGTTATTCATAAAAAAATTGATATCAGCAGTAGAAATTTGGTTAACTGCTGCTACAATTAGAAAATGAGCATTAATAGTATCCGGATCATTAAGGTGTGACGGTAGAGCGATTTCTTTTTGCGGCTTGATGCGTACTTGGTTTTTTATGTGCTTCCAAAGAGTCTTAGGTTTATCTAAATTCGAATTAATGTATTTATTAAAATATGCAGCCTTTTCCCTCTCTATTGCCATTTTAGTAAATTTTTTAAGCTCAATATAGTATGGTCTGTGCTGAATATTTCTTTTGGATAAGGCTAGGGCTTCATCACGTTTTTTCATCATCAGTTTGATGTTGTACGTGATCCACGGATAGGATTTTTCCCTGATATAAATAGTTTTTATTTTTTGGTTTAGACTCTGTACCATGTCACCAACGTTGTTAAGTTTGCATATGTTGTCTAATTTAAAGTTTAATAGTGCGACTTGAAATTGATCCGTATCTATATCTTTGATAGGTCTATAGGTTATCCATTTAGGCTTAAATTTTTCTTTCATAATTTTTAGTGTGCAGGATATAAAAGCGTGATGGCTAAGTACTTCAATATGATCAACAGTGATGTTGTGGACTGGAGCGTCGGTACATACTAGGTCTAGTAGCGTTTGACTATTGTTAGTAAAATGTGTAGGTTCAGTAATATATTGAGTGAGATTCGTGCGTTGTGTGAATTGGTGTAATTTAATTGTGTTAGTGTGGTCGTGATTCAGAAGGTTTATATTGAAATCGCCTAGTAATATGATGTGATCACACCATGCAAAAGATCCTATAGATTCTGATAAAGCGTCCAAAAACACGTTACTATCCATCCAAGGAGGTCGATAGGCCGTACCTATAACGATAGATTTTCTACTAAGATTTAACTTTATCCATAGCTGTTCAACTTGTGGACTTGGTGGGTGTGGAAGTATACGTACATTGAGACCCCTTTTTAGGTAAAATCCTACACCTCCCCCACGTGTTCGAACACTTATAGGACGTGGGATATGTTTTAGTCTATAACCTGGTACTAAAGGTGCACGACCTTCTTCCCCATCTTTCAACCAAGTTTCATTTATGGCCATTACATCTACAGCGTGTCTTTCCATTGCAACAATAAATTCCTCATGGTTAGTGCTTAGCGATCCTGGATTTAGGAGACCAACTTTCAAATAGGTATTTTTGTTTTCACCCATATTTGAATACAGAAACCACAATTGTGGTGTTCGCATTCAAGGAGCAATTATCTAAACAGTAACCTACGGAATATTTGAAAAGTTTTATATTGTTTTGGTCTCGCTCCAGTCTCGAGTCAGAATAATAAGGATATGCTGATATTGATATTTTCCCATTTCCCATCAAATCAGTTATATAAAAATTATAGTACGATTCTTTATAAAAGAATAATATTGATATAAAATACTGCCACATGACTGCGTCGATGTAAAACGAGATTAAAGTTATACATAGATTTTTCAATGAATCAAAAAATATTTTCATTAAAAAGTATTTGTTGGACAAGAAAATTACATTATTTGGCAACATTAAAATCATATCAACATAATATGAAAATTTCAGAAAAGGTATATGAACTTTCGTTTCATTTTTACAGCGTGTGCAAACGTAATATAACCATCTCAAAAATATTACAAATAAACTACAGTAAGAAGTACAGCAAGAAAATGTCAGTAAGTTGTAACATATTATACTTAAATTCGACAACAACAAAATATAATAATGATATAAACAACAAAACATTAATGATTCTGAGTTCGGTAATATGAAAATATAGAAATAATAACCCGACAAGAAAACAAAATATACAAAACAGACCAAAAATATTATTAAAAATAAAACACATATATAATAAACAATTACTGTAAGTTTTAAACCGGACTGCATCCAAAAACCTTGGATATATCTTCTTCTGAACGGATGTTAAAGGACTTTGCTTTTGAATCTCGCCTTACATAGACTCGACCCCCACGCGTCCAGATAAAACGCCATTTTTTTTCGTTTCCCTGCTGCCTAGCTAAATAAAATAAAAATCGGTTGTACTGCGTCAGTCTCTCATTGATACTTAATAACACATATTTTCTGGAATTCCTGAATACTATTTTTCATTCAATGTAATCGCTTTCTCTTGCTTGTCATCAACAGGCGGTATGTGTCGGATGAAGACCGGTACTTTAAGAATGTTTTTATCATCCCTTCAAACTCCTTAAACTTCACCTTCCTTAAATGCCGGCAACGCTCCTGTGTTTCCTCTGGTGTTGCAAGAGAATGTGAGCGGCGGTGATCACTTAACACCAGGTGACCCGTACGCTCGTTTGTCCTCCTTTTCAATAAAAAAAAACTACATAATAATACACATTAAATAACATAAACATAGCTTATGATTGCCAACGTTAAAAAATAGAACAACCATTTGGGAATAGTTATTTTTTTCTACTGCCATGTAATGAGTGCTTGTTTGTGCGATGAGAGGCGAAGGCTAATGGATCAATAGACAGCACGAGTGTTACAGCTATTTAAGTGCAGTAGTATGCTTCAATTCTATTTCTACGACCATGAAATAAATAAAAATATATTTATTTGGGTGTGGATCAAAGTTGAATATGGCGCGTGAATGGTTTCCGTTGTCTAGAATCTGGCTAATGAAAGCTGTGCCTGAAGAACGGCAGCATTATTAAAATTCTGTTACCTGAGTACTGGCTATACACTGAATAAAACATAAGTTGATAATGGTTAATATTGGAGGAAACACACAAAAACTTTGCAATATTCAATTCCGATTTTCCAAAGTCGAAAAATTATGAAATTTATTTTACCGAAAGTAGTAATAATGCGATTTGTTTGAATTCCGTTTTCCCGGTCTGAATAACAATATTCCGATTTTAAATACATCGAATAAACTGATGAAATAAGTATAGTCTAAAATCCCGATCAGCATGGAGCAACTCTCTAATAAACTCGAATATGTATGGCATTGCACTAAAAATAATGGCGGCAAACGCTGTCTCGCTCTAACATATATTCGACTCTTTTGTTTGTCCAGTACCTATAGTTATATTATTACTCATTTAGTTAAAGTCCAATGCTATGTGTCGATAGGTTATTGAAATGTAAGTAAGCGTAAAAGGATAGATTAGTCTACCTCTAGTAAGTTAAACTAAGAATAAATATGTTATTGAAAACGGCCGTTCCCTGTTCATACAACTGGCAACCCGTGAGTAGTGACAGGAAAAAATAGGCAACCTAACTTTTGCATATTCTATGGACTGCATACTTTACAACCTAACTTTTGCATTACGATTGGTATAGAATTTTTCCATTAAACGAACCGGAGATATATTTAAAAAAAATCGTATCCTGGACTGAAATTTGCCAGGCAACCCATATGCAATATATTTATATACATATTAAATTTCATAAAAAATATGTTTCATCCAATAACCAGCTCGGTGAAGGTCGTTCTATATCGGGACCTTATACTAGTAGGTAAGTTACGGGCGGGGGAGTTATTTTGGACATAATGCGCTGCCTACAAATGTGGATTGAACACTTCTTCTGGTTTCCGCTGGTTGTTTGGTGCGCCAATTGAAGTAATTAATAAATTTAACATTAGAAATTGTAGGTAAGATTAGCACATGTGAATATAATGTTGTTATTGAATATGAAAGAATGTCACAATTGTCAGAAAAACATGGCCTGTAACCGAAAATCGAGACGAAATAAAATTTCTCTCATACGTCGATAAAGAAGTACCCTTATAAAAAATATTTAAATGTGGGTACCTCTTGATTTTGACCTACACAAAGAATCATACTATCAAACTTGGCTTTACCATGTTGGCACAGAAATGAAGAAAGAGATTTTGGGGCGAAATGTGCCGCAAGTGAACATCGCAATGGCTGACTCCAGGTCAAACGGCGCAACAATGTCATTATACCCAATATTTGACGACGCGGACGTTTGTCTGTTAAGACATCTGTTATTGCTTGAACACTATTCATGGGACCACCCCTTAAACATTTAATAATATGCACCCCACAACAAACTCATTGACCACTGACGTCGTGTCGGCTGATCAATTCAGGTACCTAGGACAATGAAACTAACCTGATGAAGCTGCACCGCTAGCGACATTTAATCCGGTCCTTGTTGGTGGTGGTTCCAGTTCACTTGGTATCAAGAGCGTGCGGACTGTAGGCTTCGGCGAAGGACTGGTTCCGTTCTCAGAATTGGCGCGGTGCGGCGGAGTGGGGGGGAGAGAGAGAGACCGTGATAGGATTGATTTATTACGATCAGAGATACGAATAATGAAAGACTTCAATAAAAAATATGATTTAATTCTTTTATATAAATTAACAGATCTCAGTGCTCAAAAAAGTAAAAAAAATTAAAACTAAATAAATAGTCCATGAGTGAAGATTAACACTATAAATTAGTTCCGCATCAAATCAGTTACTGGTTACAATCACAGATTAGACAGAATTTGAGAGGTATTCATTTCATTAATAACAGAAAGCTGATTCTCAATAAAACATAAAGCAATTAAAAATATAACAATAACAATTGATACAAATTATTACTAAAAATAATTGGATTCAAGATTAGCCTCTTATATTCTAATTCATAATAAATTGTGCTCACTTCAAATCTCTGTCATGTTTTAAAATAGTTTTGTACAAATAATTCACTACATCACAACTACCTCCACACGGCTTCAAAAATATAATTTCAGTGATATTTGAGTATTTTTTTATTGACAATATAAATACAATTACTTATGATAAAAAAAAATATTAATGATAGAGCCTGTGGCATTCATTTGTAATTTTAATTAATTACTTTGGAAATGTTAAAGCTATGAACATACTTCTTTCCTTACAATTGTTCACATTAACGGCACATTATTATATTAAAGTTCAATTCTATTCCAATAATTGTTCATAAATTTTTTATTTCAATATTTATTTGAACCGGACCCACCAAATGATACATGAGGATAATACTTGCAACAGTGCATTCCATAATTTCAATAAATGTAGTTAATTTTTCTAAATCTTGTCCCAAATATAGATAACAAACAACTGCAATGACTAACACATAACACATTAAACATGCCGTGTGTAAGGCTATGTCCCGCTACGGCCATAAATGAATGACCTCACCATACACAAACACAGGCCAGTGAGTCACTGACTTCATTTGTAATATTTTCTCTATGTGTGTCTGCACATACAATACTTCCTAATAATTGTCATGCCAATAAAATAATGACTAAGCCCGACTCAGAGGTTTACATAGATAATAATAATCATTAAAATTAATAAAGCTCAGACCAACAATTGTATCAATACCTTAACATCGCACTATCTATAATATAGTATACATTTTACCCTATTCACATTTTGAATACTATAGCATTTTCTATAACAGCCCGTACAAGAATAAAAATTTCTAAGGCAGAATGAGGCACTTAAGTTACAACCGTTAACAACAATAAGCACTATGGCAAAATGTAAATACTTATAAATATAATATAATATTGATAACATTACCTTGTGGGTACATTTTGTGCATTGTTACGTAAATTTGTTCATTTTACTTCCTTCTCCAATTTTTTGCTCTTGTTCCTCAAAGGAAAGGATTATTCGAATTAACAACAGTTTGATTTGATGTCTGAAACAACAAGTTATAATTAATATTATAAATGATTATAACAAGCAAACAGGTTGTAGTGTATAATATATATTATACTAATTTAAATTTTAAATAAAATTTAATGTTTATAATTAATCCCAGAAGTGAGTGATACCACTTTAAAAATTTTGAATTTAATTTATTTATGTTTGTGAAATTATACTGCTTAAATATGCTGCATTATTTACGCTCAATATACTACGATATACTTAAACAAAGATCTAACGAGTGTGATTGTGAGTTCCCACTCAAAATTTATAATTACTAGCTGACCCAGCAAACGTTGTATTGCTGATATTAAAATCGCGATACAAAAGTAACTGTTGATCGTAGATGGGTGAAAATTTGAAGTTGTATGTATTTTTTAAGGCTGACTCATAATCAAACAATTTAAAAAAAAATAAAAAAAAAAAATCGTGTGGACCACCCTTAACATTTAGGGGGATGAAAAATAGATGTTGGCCGATTCTCAGACCTACTCAATATGCTCACAAAATTTCATGAGAATCGGCCAAGCCGTTTCAGAGGAGTACGGAAACGAACATTGTGACATGAGAATTTTATATATAAGAAAAGGTTCCTGGGGGAACCCCAATATTCACAATTATTAAGGTTTGTAAGTCTCCCGTGGTGCTCAAAGGTAAAATAGAAACGGATTGATAGTCACCTGGCTTTTACAAAGGTGTCGTATAGTCACGCAACAATTACTTATGGTTACGACGATATCCTCACTTGTGGTGTATCGTACGGCAGTGGAATAAGGTGGCAGGACTCAAGTCAAACAGCCCTATGGAACACTCCCGGGATAAATGAGGTAGACCTACTATAAAGTGAGCCCAATACTCAAGTTTCCGTCCGGGACAAGCTTGTACTGGGTGTTGTCGGAAACTGCTCGACGATAGGAGAGAGTAGAAGAGTTTGGGTAACAGGGTTGTCCAAATAAATACGGCGGAGGACATTGCTGGTCATAATTTGGGCACTCGTTGTACTATCTCAAGTCTTAACGGCTATTTATACTAACGACACTGTGAAATTTGAAAAAACACGAAAATTTGAAAATCACAGAGAGCGTCAAATGATCAATGTCTATATATTAAGCTTAAGATTAGGGTAGTTGGTGTATGTTCTGGTAATAGTAATTATCTAGTATAGTAGGTATAGATTGTTCGCGCTAACTATTATGTTTATTTAATTACCTACTTAAATTTAAGTCAAGCCTCTATCGCAATAGGTCAGTCTCTAAGGATAGGGGCTTTATTGGTCAAATAAATAAATATCAATAATAGAAAAAGTTCTATCAAAACCGTACTTCATTTCTCGAATGGTGGCTCCAACCAGATGTTTCACACCAAGTGTTTTCAGCATTGAAAGATATTCACGAGAAAAACTAAGAATACTGGGCGGTGGTGATCACTTGAAATTGGGTGACCATACGGCTCGTTTGTCCTCCTCTTCCATAAAAAAGGGCTAAAGCTCGTTTAAACTAAATAAATAACGTTTTAAACCTTCTATAAGCGTTATATCATGAACTAGCTGACCCGACAGATGATGCTCTGTTCTTAGTTGACCCGGCGAAAGGAATATTCCTACCAAATTTCAACTCTCTACGCCTTATGGTTCCAGAGATATCGTGATGATCAATATATAGGTGGAAATCTATAATTAATAGGTTCTTCATAATATAATAATTAATATATTGTCTCTCTCTATAGTCTGGTCTTAAATACTGTCACATTTAAATATAAACAAACATTACATTTGAATTTGGAATCTGTCATATTTATATGATTGTTCATTGAGTTTTCTCATTTTGGCGCCAATATATTGTAATTAACGCAATATAATGTTTTGCGATATATTATGGAGTGGGGTAATAAAGAGAAAAGATTTGCTGTGATTGCATTACACAAAGTAGGTATGGAACCAAATAAAATTTTTAAAGCTCTCCGTACGCTTGGTATTAGTAAAATGTTTGTGTACCGGGCTATTAATAGGTACAATGACTGTTGTATCTCTGTTTGTGACAATGTAAAAATTTTTGTTTAGCGATGAGAAAATTATTACAATTGAGCAACATTTTAACAAACAAAATGACCGTTTTTATGCTCGAAGCTCTAAGGAAGCTTTCCAATTAGTGGACAGAGTGCAACGTGGGCACTATCCGACTTCAGTGATGATTTGGTGGGGTATTAGCTATGAAGGAGTGACTGAGCCATACTTTTGTGAAAAAGGTATCAAAACAGCGGCACAAGTGTATCAAGATACTATTATTGAGAAGGTAGTGAAGCCCCTTAACAACACCATGTTCAATAACCAAGAATGGTCCTTACAGCAAGACAAGTCTTGGTTGGAAACGAACGTTTCGGACTTCATCAGATCTGAAGACTGGCCTTCGTCTAGTCACGATGTTGGTTACTTCACTTAATGGGTTGAATTATGATTTATGGTCAGTCTTAGAGAGTATGGCTTGCTCTAAACGCCATGATAATTTGCAGTCCTTTAAACAGCCCGTACGATTGGCAGTGAAGAAATTTCCCATGGAAAGAGTGCTAATGGAGACCACTTCGAATAAGCTTTTTATATTTTAAATTTATTGAATTAGGCGTTACTTTGCGGAAATCCATAATTATACAAATGATTTAAGTCTTCTTTAGAAGTCTCGTGCCAGGTTTTGCCGAGACAACACGTCCAGAGGATGCCTCGTGTAGAGGCGAAACACGTGTCGAATTTTTTTTTTAAAACAAATATTGGCGGAATTAACACTAAAGAAGACTTAAATCATTTGTATATTTTAAATTTTATATTTATGTATATAAGTAACACACTGTAAGAGTAATAATTTTTTATTAGTTTGTTTCAGTATTTATGGCATGACACATAAAATCAAATAACATTTGTTGGTATTTCCCATTAGTCATCACGGTTTTTATCAGTAGAATTTTATATTACTCACTCTAATCTTACACAATATTATACAAATAAAGATTATAAAAGTGTGACAGGTCAAGAAGATATTAATATCATTAAAAAATATATGATTATACTAAATTACTAACTGACCCAGCAAGAGTTGTATTGCCATATAAAGTAATAAAAAAAATTTGGGATAGAAAAAATAGATGCAACCGATTCTCAGACCTACCAAATATATCATACTACAATTATTGTATTCGATTGCCATCTTGAAACCCTATAGCGGATTTGTGGATGGAACAGAATAATATAAAAATAGCGATACAAAAATAGTAGGTAGATATAAATAGATTGTAGAAGAGCAAAAATTTGAAGTTGTATGTATTGTTCAATGCTGAATCATAATAAGATAAAAATAAAAAATATATATGTAGGGGTGGGGGTATTAATAATAGATGTTGGCCGAATCTCAGACTACCCGATATGCACACAAACTTTCATACAAATAGGTGCAGCCGTTTCTGCTGAGTTTGGTAAAAAACACCGGGACATGAGAATTATATATATTAGATCCAATAACCGGGCTGTTTGATGAATAAGTACAAACTGAGACACACGGTGTTGCAACTTAAATTTAAGTGGATATTATATATAAAAATAAAATAAAAAAGCCTTTTATTCCAATACTAAATTACATACTTAAGTTAAGCCAAATTAAAAGTGTATATTATATAAAGGACAATAACTGTCCCCTATGGCTAGTACATATACTTACTGTAAATGGGTTCACTGTGATAGGTGCTGTGGCATTGTTCCAAACACCATTGGCGAAAGGGTTTCTATTTACAAACACATCTGCTGATGAGCTTTGGAATGGATTCTTGCTACTGATAGTGGTGCTTTCATCTAAAAAGAACAAAATACATTACAACATTGTAACGTTATCAATTATAGGTACTAGACATAATATATATATATTACTAGCTGACCCAGCAAACGTTGTATTGCCGATATTAAAATCACGATACAAAAGTAACTGTTGATCGTAGATGGGTGAAAATGTGAAGTTGTATGTATTTTTAAATGCTGACTCATAATCAAACAAATTAAAAAAAATTACAAAAAAATTAAAAAAAAAAATTCATGTGAGCCACCCTTAACATTTAGGGTGATGAAAAATAGATGTTGTCCGATTCTCAGACCTACCCAATACGCACTCAAAATTTCATCCTCCGAAACGGCTTGACCAGAATCGGTCAAGCCGTTTTGGAGGAGTTCAATGTTTAACACCACGACTCGAGAATTTTATATATTAGATATAATTACATAAGAAGACGAACACTCTCCTCAGTACGGCGATACAGACATTCACAGATGTGTTAGTGAATCGTGTATTTTACTTTCAGACAATCCCTATGACACATATTGATCAACGGCGTCATATTCACATATTTTTTTAATTAATGTAATATTTAGTATATTAAGTGGTTATGTTCGACGAAAATAAAAATCACGAAAGTAGTATTGAAGACACAGACACCATTATATTTTTAATTAATATCCGTTCAAACACAGAACAATAATGATAGGAACACTAAAATTAAAACGCGGTCTCATTTGAATTGTTTCAAAACGGTTAAATGGTCTTCATCTATTCCATCTCTTTCTCACACCTAGGTGTTTTATTATTTACTTATACTATTAATCATTTACAGAAAGAATCTTAAAAGCTGACATAGTCCCGCAAAACTGTTTGGACAGTTTGTCTGCAGGATCAAGTCTCTTGTAATACATTAATGCTTATTAGAACATTGATTTTATACAAGTGTAATTAACAAATATTGATAAAAAATATAATAAAAAAAAATCTCACTTTAATTTTAAGGCAGTGTTGACAATAAATATTTCTTAAGTTTAGTTTTAAATTTTCTTTTACTGGTTTCTAGTCGGATGTCCTCAGGCAAGCTGTTTAATAGATTATGTAAGGATACAGGGTTCGTCTATTGCAGTAGTATACTAAGTTTACCCATAAACTTATATCCCAATATCATATGATGGCATATCTATCCCTCATAGATATATAGATCTAATCAACAACCCTTAACATAAATATACAAACAGTGGTAAACACTTCAGCATGTCACTAACGACCGTTTTCAATAACGTATCTCTAGTTACGGATAAGCGTAAGAGGATAGATTTGTCTACCTCAAGTTACTTAAACTAAAGATAGATAGGTTATTGAAAACGGCCGTAAATCGAGCGCATAACTAAAGTTGTGTGTTGCCTACTGAGGCACAAATATAAACTCACTAAGCAATATAGCATTGTCAGTTTGACACAAGATATGAAAGTGTAACATTATTACAAAAATGGGCAAATGTATTTTTAATTTTGTTATAAATGATAGCGGACAGGCAAAACATGAGTCCGCTGTCTATGAGTAATCACAATTTCAACTTATTATAGTATTTTTTTTTCACAGAGAAATTTTGAATGTTAAAAAAAATTCATTGTATATCCTTCAAAAAGGTTGCATAAGTAATTTGGATTATATACTTAATGAAACCCCCAAAACCCGCAAATAATCAATCATGATTCGCTCTTGTGTCCGGTAATTGATTTCTCTGTCATATTATTACTAAAGTTGCAATCCCGTGATATTTTTTCCGATTTTATCACTGACTGATCCGAGACCATCACCATTCTGATCCAATAAACTCGAGTTTTGGACATGTGGGCAAAAATTTGATATTTAATTATTAGGTTAAACTTTAAAGTGATAAACTTGAATCATTGTTTAAATTTATCGACACACTCTATTTATTTTTTATGGAATAGGAGGATCATATAAATGTTCATCAATTATTATTAGGTCACAGCACTATCACATTCAACCCGAGCGATATCTGAATATAATTTATAGACAAAGCATTGTTACCTGTGTTCTTCATATTTTGTTGACGAAACACTAAATCAAGATCAGCCAGGGCAGCGTAGCGATCATCTACAAATACAAAACCACATGAGAAGCTCCAATTGTAAAACATTTAAAAGTAATCAATTGAAATTATATAATATTTATTTTAAATTTAAGACACTTGATTTTATTACTATTAAGTAATAAGTTAATAGCTTCAAACCAATGTACAACAACTTTAGTTAAAGCATTGTTAACAATCACGGAACAGAAAAAACTAGTGGAAGTGACATGTCGGCATCACATGTCGCCCTATTGTGTACAAATGTACCTACTCAAGGCTCAAGTGACACCAGTCATTTATACACATACTAGTGGACCCAACAGACGTTGTCCTGTACACATATCTTAAATTTGAAAAATCGGTCCAGCCGTTAGGAGCAGTTCACTAACATACACATGAGCAGGAGAATTATATTATATGGGCGGCATTGAGAATCTAAACCAATCTCAAATTCACTGAAACAAAGAAAAAAATCATCAAAATCGGTCCAGCCGTTTAGGAGGTAGTTTAATAGTGAATCTAAACCATTTTCGAATCGACCTGAAGACACACACCAATCTCAAATTCACTGGAACACACAAAAATATCATCAAAATCGGTCCAGCCGTTTAGGAGGTAGTTCAATTGTGAGTCTAAACCATCCTCGATTCCCCTTGAACTCACATAAAAAATTTCATCAAAATCGGTCCAGCCGTCTAGGAGGAGTTCAGTGACGTACACACGCACACAAGAAATATATATATAAAGATTCCCACTTACGTTCACACATTTCTCCCTTAAACTTAGGTTAGAGACAAGGTAGTTAATATTATGGGTGTTTATTACTAAGCGTACTAACTCTTGTTGCCTATTCTTCAGTTCACAAAAAAAAACACAGCTATTTCAACCGATCATTTCCTTTTAAATCAGCTCCCTATATACTTCAATCAGCTAAATTAAAATAAAAAATCTCTCCACCTTGACGTTGGCTGAATCATCGATATTCAGTCGACGGAGCCAGTAAAAAAATAAAAAAAAATTACGTTCTATACATATGAACATAATATCATTCACAGTCTGATAACGGAACGGCAAAGTGTGCTTAAAGACACTTTTCTCCTTAGTCGTGTGTCAACAAACAAGCCTTATAAAAAGTGCTTAAATAATACATTAACGACTCAAAAAAAAGATGGTATGATTCATCATCGGTAAGGTTATTTTATTTATTTATGATTGATTTGTAAAGCGTAAGTAATTTAATAAAAACGAATAATGTTTCATTAAATATGGTACAATTATTGACAAGTCCCCAGACCAGATCCGCTTGTCAGAATGGACAGATAGGACACAGTCAGAAATGAAAGCAACAGAGTCGCTCTTTTTAATTGACTTCAAAAAAGAAGAAGGTTATCAATTCGTCGGTATATTTTTTTTATGTTTGTTACCTCAGAGCTTTCGACTTGGTGAACCGAATTTGATAATTCTTCACGGTTCTGATACTCCGTCCCATGCAATTTGGTCCAGATCAGACAATGGCAACCAATAGAAAACCATAAAAGTATTAAATTTGCTATAAGTTTGTGTGAAATAAATTTACGAATACCTCAATATCGCGATAAAATAAACGATTTCGATAATTCTTATTTTATTGGAAAGGATATACTTCAAAGGTAGTTTGGTGATAGTTTGCTTAGGTTTTGCTTATGGGATCCATGTCAAAGTAACGGAACTCTTCAATTCTTGGGATCAACGATACTAGGCCGAATATTTTTTATGCTATCATATGATATTTTATGCAATCTATGAATCTTTTTTATACAATAATCGTTAATTAGATTTATTAAATAGATTGTATATAAATACGCAATTATTTTTATTATTTTTAGTGCATATTAAATGTAAGCATTGTTTTGAAATAGAACTTTGGAAGTTGGTCGTTTTTTTGTTAAAATTTTTTTAAGGACCTCTTGAACAATGAACAATGGCTTAAAAGAATGTGAATAATTACATACTAGTGCTATTTACACGTTTTCGCGGAAGTATTATTACCTAGTGATAATCGATACTTATTTACATCGCAAATATGTAATGTTTTGTAACTTGTGAAATTATTATAATTAATTTAGGGTACAGCTATATTATGTATTATAGATCAAATATGTACAGGAATAACATTAATAACAAATATTGTTAAAAAAAATAACAATAAGAGTAATTCTGCATCACATGATAGCTTTATAAAAATATAATTCAAATACCAATTCACTAGATCATACTAATATGTAAGCACATTTTGTAATGAACTGTGATGTTATGTGCATATCATACACTATGCCAGTATAGTATTGTAGCCAGCAATTCTAAAGAATTGTAAAGGAATCAATTTTAAGAAAATAAATGCCTTTTAATATATCAACTCACACAAAATATTGGTGTCATAATTTAATAAATTTATAAAATATTATTCCAGTTGTAAAACTTATATGGTTCGAGTAAGAGAGACAAACTTATGCCACAACTGTAGTGTCATTTCGTTCCCACACCATGGACCACAGACAAATTTATGTTGTTTATTCTTCATAAGCAATACAAGCACCATTCAGTAAAAGGCACTTCATGGTATGAATTTTAGCAATTCAGTTTAGGTACCTAAACTGAACTTTTGCGCCCATTCTTCTCAGGTCTGAGGCAGTCTCTTTTGAATGGGTGGTAGATTTTGACGTTCAATAAGTGATTTTAAACCCTATTTTGAATAAAAATATTTGAATTTGAACTGCAACGGAATCACATCACGAATTTAAAGTTGATAGTAGGCCTTCTGAACTATAGAAATGTGAACATGTACTTATTAATGTAAAATGTAATAAAATCTTGATGATACATTGGTCTTGATTATTACATATGTGATATAATACTCACTTTGTGCATTGTAACAGTTAAAAGCATCAAAAGCAGGTGTTGTAGTAAATGATGATGGACTGCCAAGGTTGTTGTTGTTTAAACTATTGTTGTAATGAGCACTGTTGTAAATGTTGGCAGTTGAGAAGTCAACAGGGAAGCTGAAAGATAAATATTTTTTTTATTTCTGACTTTAGTGAAACAGCAAATATTTGTATCATTACAAATATGAGATACTAATATAGGAATTATAATCAACTAGTAATTATTTTATTGATTTATTTGAATCTATTTAAAACTTTTATGAATATAACTAAAAGGAACTACATCATTTTACTCACTCGGGTATAGGCGGTGGAATTTGTACTGATGGTTGCGAGCTGGCATTACCAGATGATTGGTAGGAAAGATTATTAACAGGTCTAGCTATTTTATGGCTCTCTTGCACTATTGGTAATGTAGGCATCACTTTTGCAGTGGTTATCACATTATTATTACTTCCTGTAGTATCGGCTCGCGACGAAATTGCGACCAAAGGTGTTGCAACTGCCGCACTGCCTAATTTTTGCTTACTTTTACTATTTTGTATACAATTTCCATTTAACACAACAGCACTTTTTGATGATGAATCAAGATGATACAACTTCTTTTCGTACTTTTCAGACATGAAATCTCTTACGCTTTGTTCGTCTGAATAGTTTACACTTTCACCCTCAAAGAGACCTAGCCATACGCGCCTGCAGAAATCATTTCCTTTTACTTTTATAAATTCTATTTCTTCGGGCGTGAATGTAGCCATGGAAATCGACTTCACACGATGTGGTGGAGTAAGACCGCGTCTACAAAAAAATATATATTTATTATTTATATATCAAATACAATTGATTGTAAAATATTTAAACCACAATACGCAAATACAACACATACAACATTCCTGAACATTTTGAACAAACAAATGACCCAATTGTAGTATTAACATAGGTGGGTCCTCTTTGATTACAATCGAAACAATGTTTGTTTCCATTTTGTGAAATAAGTTCACGTAGAATTTCGAGGTTTTTATCATCTTGTTTGCGACGGCTCGCAGCCATTTTCATTTTAAATCAATTCTCTAATCCAAAGAGAACTCTAATCTCTAAATTCTAATCACAGAGTATGAGCGTGTATGAACACTGAACACGGAATATATAATTTCACAACACCTTTCTAACTATACCTATGACCATAGCCTACCTACTATTATTGTTGATACAGGCCGCGCCAAAGAATATACTATAATAGTGCTGATAAGTGCGGCAACGTCGCAACTTTCAAATGAGTGGTCCTAACTTTTAATAATATACTTCAATGTGAAGATGTGTAGATGTTTGTTATATTTTTACACAAATACTGCTCCTCGGATTTTGACGAAACTTTCTAGTAATGAAGCTTAGACATCAGAACAACACTTAGGCCAATTATAAAGATAATGTTTAATTTGGCCTTAATATGTTAAAGTTTATGCATGTAACCTTAGAAGATATGCATACTTTTTAGAGATACAATGTGCCACCATAAAATTAAAACTAGTTTGTCATTAACTTGCCTTTTGTAATGTCTTGTAATAAGGAAAAATAAAATGTAGTAATACTTGAAATGTTGTTTTCTGTAAGTATATAATAAAATCGAGAAGAATTTACTCGTAAGTTAATGTAACCTTAGAATAATAACGCTTAGAACGTGAGTAGGCCCAAGCGATATGAAGCAGTTTCAATGTGGTCTTTTATGACCACATACGTTTCCCGCCGTGTCAGTGTCATTCTGTCAACTTCCAGGGCAATCAGTGCGCGAAATTTAATTGAAAAATGACTTACTGTGCAATGAAAGGGTGTCACAAAGCGTCTTATAATAAAAATTGTGATAAGAAAATCACATTTCACACCTAAATACTATTTCACAACTTTTAATTTAAGCTAAAGTATTCGTCAAAACAGCAAAATATTTTGTAAACAAAACAGACGCCATGAAAAAGATATATTGCCAGCTATGAAAGTACTATATACCCCGAGTTCTTCCTCTGGGATAGTTTTTTGTGTTTATTGGTAGATATTGATAAGAGGCTATAATTTACGACGCCATATGACGTTATAAGTATTCAAAGTCAAAGAATTTTAATTTAATAGGCTGAAACTAAGCGCTTTGAATAGTCACTAGAAATATTTCTTTTAATTTACTGAATTTACCATATGTTCGGAAAAAGTTGATCTCGTAAGAACATTAACGGCCACTCTTTTTAACCGACTTCAAAAATGGAGGAGTTTCTCGATACGTCGGTATGTTTTTGAAGTGAAACTTCTTTATCGACGTATGAGAGAAATTTTATAGCAAATCGTCACGATTTTCGGTTACGCGTCATTTTGTATTTGAAAACCAAGATGGCTGCCGCGCAAATTTATGATTTCAACGATTTTAGTACAATGTGGCACAACAATTTCCGAAAGATGCCTATAAGTTATTTGGCATAAGGGTTATCATTATAACCACCACACATACGTATAGCCCCAGAAGAATTTTTCACCGCAGCCATCTTTTGTTTAAAAAATGATCCGAAATTAGTTATCTTAGCACATTCGTGAACCTCGGATACGATATCTATTTTGTTGAAATCATAATTTTGCACGGCGGCCATCTTGGATTTCAAAAATTATCTCAAATTCTTTCTTTGCACCCTAGAAAACCCCTGGAAAATATAGCTGGGTACGGCGCCTCTATCGTGTCGCTTTATCGTTTCATCGAGTTTCAAAAAACAATGATTCTAAAGAATTTCTTTACTTACACTTCAAAAATTGTTGCAACAATAATTAAATACATGATGTTTTTATTAAATTCTTATAGTACGAGATCTGACTGCAGGGTTAGTGCGCTCATCGGTTATTTGCTAAAAACCAAATTTTTATGTATATTAATAATTAGGAGAATATATATCTACCAAGTTGCCTATCAAAATTTGGTCGCTAATATTTTTAATTAAATTATTTTTAATTGAATGGGGAAAAATTTCGTTCACTTGTTTTTTAAATAAAATATCGTCTACATTACGGCATGCGCAATGGCTTAAAATCGTCGCACAGCTGGCAATCGCTATCCTCGTCTGACAAATGATGTCACGCGCTTACTCTCTTTCACTCTACCTAAAATATTTATCATCTTTAACAGCCAACAACCCTTATTTGCGGCCAGATTTAATTAGGTAACCATATATGATAATTAATAGAAAAAAATTAGCTTCAATTTGATATATAATTAATAAATATACGTTATGAACGTATAAATGTATCGAAATCATACCTGTTTACACCTGGCTGCGAAGAGGTGCGGCCAGGTGCGCAATGGCAACCGTGATTTTTTAAAATCATTATGTAAAGTGCCGTAATGTAGACGATATTTTATTTAAAAAACAAGAGAACGAAATTTTTTCACAAATATCAATTATAAATAATTTAATTAAAAGTACTAGCGGCCAAATTTTGATAGGCAACTTGGTAGATATATATTCTCCTAATTATAAATATGCATAAAAATTTGGTTTTTAGCAAATAACCGAAGAGCGCACTAATCCCGCAGTCGGATCTTAGACCATTATTTTATATTTTATTTCTTTTAACATATAATCTAGTATTTTTTACAATTCACTGATTTAGGGAAACGTCTATTCACTTGCAACATTATTTGGCTGTCTGTGTGCGTGTTGGCGAATGTAAGTACGTGACGCTTACGCACACATTAATTATACTGTTACTTCTTTAGTGACAGGAACTTTGAATGAAACTATCATTCTGAGCGTTATTATTCTATGAATGTAACGATAAATATCAAGTACATACGCGAGTGAAAACTAATCTTTCATATTTCACAGGAATAAACTCATTTTCTTAATCTAAAATTCTAAACTTTTTTTTTATGGAATAGGAGGACAAACAAGCGTACGGGACACCTGGTGTTAAGTGATCACCGCCGCCCACATTCTCTTGCAACACCAGAGGAAACACAAGAGCGTTGCCGGCCTTTAAGGAAGGTGTACGCGCTTTTTTGAAGGTACCCATGTCGTATCGTCCCGGAAATACCGCACAAGGAAGCTCATTCCACACTTCTAAACTGTAGGTAAATAAGTAAAAAAAAATAGTTGGGTAGGTATTATTAGATAGCTTTATTAAAAACTTAAATCAAAAGAAGAGTATTCAGTTTTCTTTTCTTATTCGAACTACTGGCGCTGTAAACAATCTTTATATAATTATTTATTATATAACATTACAAAAATCGTCGGTTTACTGCAAGAACTCATTAACTGACAAAAACAGAACTATGAATTAAGCCACTTTTAGTTTTAGTAATATTGATATCCCTATATCATCTTAAATATGATTATGTTTAAGAAAAGTAAAATACTATTATATTCCTGAATTTTATTTATTATTAAAATCAAGCGAGTTTTTTTTAAATATTACCAACCATAACTAAAAATTAAATAAAATGTGAAGTTAATGATCTCTAGCCATTGGGCCTATGTTCGAGGTTTGAATTAAGTATTTCTTGAGCTAGAAGTCTTTTTTTAGAAATACAACCTATTTCAATAGAAATAATGATTATTTTGTGGAAAGAGAGGGCAGATGGGCATGAGGATTACTTGATGGAAAGTGATCACTGTCGCCTATGGAAAACTGCACCACCAGAGAGCTTGCAGATGCGTTACTGGCTTTTCAGCAAAAGGCGTGGAAAAGGAAGCTGAGTGGAACTACGGGGCTCCGGGGGAGGAAAAGGGGTAGACTTACGGGACTGTGGTGGAGGTAAAGGGAGTGAACCTCCGGGACTCTTACTGACCAATCGAAACACGACAACATAGCTGCCACTTGACGCCGATTTTTCGCATGGAAATTTATCTACAAATCATTCGAGCTCTCTTGAAACAATGAAGATACGTTTCTACGCAACGTCAGTTGATCGAACCGTTCACAGAGCACTGGGTCCCCGAGTCCAATTCAAGCAGTCCTGTGTTGCACGGGTTGTCAAATGGTTCGGGCTGATCATACACCCCAGTGGGTGTGAGATGACAGCAATACTTTATAATATGTGGCCGGACCTGCGCTTTGAAGAGCGCTAGAATGTGGGCCGGGTTTGAAGAGTTCGATTCAGGCAGGCAACGCGAGCACACGTGCAGCGTTATCTGTCCTCCTTCGAATATTTTTACTACCTGCGTTATCGCACTATCTGCTCAGGCCACCTGGGCTAGCTATTGTTATCGCGCGCTATTGTTCGAGACTCTTTGAGTCTCGCACCTGTTACGTTCCTTCGCGGAGCGTAGCTTAGTTATTATCTGTGTTAATTACCCGGTTTTACGATCATGTTAGTTAGCACCTGTGCTGTTTTTCGCGATTCTGCACGCTAATCGTGTGTGTTTGTGAGTTGCAGTTCGTGCCGTGTGTGTCTTCTCCGTGGGGGCCTGCACAGCGTGCATCGGGGTTCCGGTCCAGCCAGTCTACATCCAGCAAAGCTAAGTCTTAGGCTTAATTATTATTATTAATTTCTTTTAATTTTTGCATATTTTATTATTATTAATATTATTTATTAATGTGCAAGTGTACAACTTAACTATAGTTGTCCACTTAATTATTATATTCCCCCTCTGCCTGACTCGGGCAGCGGGGGTTGTTACCCGCTCAACTTAGCTAAATATTACAACCATGGCTTCACCAATGGTTGCCGACGAGGGCTTTTTCAGCGCTCTACTTGATAGGTTCCTTACGGAGAAGATCGCTCCGCTAATGAAAGAAACAATCAACGAGACAGTGGATGCCGCTATTAAAGCGAAATTCAACAAATATAACTCATCGTCTGACGTTTCGGGTTCCGACGGGGAATCCGAAATGGAATTAGGCAACATCTCCGATGTTAGTTCCGTGGCCTCGGTCAAACCGAGAAAAGTGATCACCCGATCAGCCCGCCCGCCTGGCCTTCAGGCTTACTTTGACGCGCAGGCGACCCCTAAGGTCCCCGCGCTCACTCCTGACCGCACGGAAGCCCCTCAGGCTTCCAGTGCTTCACCGGCCCAGCCGGAAACCGCTCTACCGTCGAGAGCGGAGAGTGTCGCGTCGGACACGGACGGCTTCACCACCGTGAGCCGTAAAAAGAAGCGCGGTCGCGAATCGCCTTCTGTCGATGGCACGCCCGCCAAGAAAGCCGCGGCCACGAATATCATCACTCCTGCGCCCGCGCCCGCTAAAGCCCGCGTACCGCCTCCGACCAAGCGCCCACCCCCTATTTTTATAGGAGACCGAGGCCGCTGGTTGGTGATCAAAAATAGGATCCCAAAGACGCTCTCCTTCCAGGCGAGGGTGTACCAATCTCTTATCAAATTAGAGACCAAAGGGGTAGCGGACCACCGCGCCTTGACATCTCTTCTTAGAGAGCTGAGTGTGGGTTTCCACACGTACGCCCTGCCTGAGGAGAAACGTCTGAGGGTCGTTATTAGGAACGTCCCGAGAGAGATAGACGAGGCCGACATTCTGTCGGACCTCAAAGAGCAGGGTTACCCTGCACACGAGGTGCACCGTATGCGCAGCACCAACAACAAACAACCATTTAACATGGTTCTCGTCGTCCTCGACCTCACGCAAGAGGGAAAGGAAATTTTTAATATAAAATCGGTTTGCTCCCTTCATGGCATCCGGGCCGAAGCTCCTCGTAACCACGGGGGGCCCGGTCAGTGTCACAGATGCCAGTTATACGGGCACTCGGCACGGAACTGTGAACACACCCCGAGGTGTGCGAAGTGCCTCGGCAAACAGCCGGAGTGCCCTCGACCAGCGCAATGCGCGGAGCCTCCGGCCTGCGTCTTGTGCGGGGAGAAGGGGCACCCCGCGAGCTATCGCGGGTGTCCCAAGGCACCCAAACACAAGCGTCACCCAGGGCGCCGCCAGCCGCAAGGCAGAGCAGAGAAGGTGGAGTTCACTCCGACCTTCAAACCTGCGCCGCCTCCTAAGGTAAACGCCTGGGCGAGGTCTCTTCCGGCTGCCAACGCTGCCACAGAGCCCACTCTCGCGGCCCCCGCGCCCCTCCGGCCACCGCTAGCGTCCCGCCCGGCGGCGTTGGTCCCGCAACCGAGGCCACCGGCGCCCGCGTCCGCGTCAACAGGCAACCAAGGCGGCAGCGCCTTTGCCTTCATGTTTGAGCTTTCAGAGCTGTTCGATATTGACGAAATCACAGCCCTGGCCAGCAGGCTCGAGGCTGTCCGGGACGACCCGCCGTCGCTCCTGCAAGTTATGGCAGACAACGGCAAAATATTTCGTGCTCTCCGATATAGGGAGAAAGTATAAAAACATTCGCGATGCCTAATTACGTAAGCGGACGGGTTAAACCACATACGCTCCGTATAGCGTATTTTAACGCCCAAGGCCTTAAGCCTCAACTAGACTTGGTGAAGGAGTTCGCTCACGAACATCAATTAGACCTATTCTTAGTGCAAGAGACATTTCTAAAACCACGTATACGCGATCCGCGTATCGCTAATTATAACTTAGTCAGGAATGATCGCACCACCCGTATGGGCGGTACCCTCATTTATTTTAAAAGGTCTCTACACTGCATACCTATAGATCCTCCGGTCCTCACTAACATCGAGGCCTCTGCCATCCGAGTCAGTATGGCGAATCACCAGCCGATCACTGTTATTTCAGCTTATCTTACGCCTAACAAACAAGTATTAGACACAGATATAGAAGCATTACTCGGCCACGGGGCCGCAGTCATAGTGGGCGGCGATCTTAACGCCAAACACTCCAGCTGGAACAGTAGAGCCACAAATAGAAACGGAATCTTGTTAGATTCGCTGACAAACACGCTGAACTTTTCAGTAATAGCACCCGACGAACCAACACGTTATCCGGATTACGTCGTGCACCGACCCGACATTCTAGACGTTGCGTTACTTAAAAACGTAACGCTCAATGTAAATTCAATCGAGGTTTTTCACGAATAAAGGTCAGATCACCGGCCCGTCGTCCTAAATCTAGGCCCACCGGTTAACTTTCAACCACCGACGAAAACAGTGATCGACTGGCAACGGCTGGAAAAGGATCTCGAGTCTATCAAGTCCGACGACCTTGACCTTATACCGGACGTCATCGACTCGGTCGACACGGCTCACAGTTCTATCTC